>NC_056732.1:5222361-5247361 GCF_019279795.1 Protopterus annectens | reverse complement strand
AGCACATACTTTCTTATGTTATACTTTTCTTCAAAGAGGGACTGTTGCACTGAAAGGTTTAAGGTTCAGTTCCTCAGTTTAGGAATGGACAGTAGTAGATATGGTGGGTGAAGGACGTTGGTCAACAGCGACAGGGCAGTCTCCCACTGGAGCACAATACAGGCAGGATGGTCAGCTGGG
Organism: Protopterus annectens; assembly: GCF_019279795.1. Taxonomy (NCBI): domain Eukaryota; kingdom Metazoa; phylum Chordata; order Ceratodontiformes; family Protopteridae; genus Protopterus; species Protopterus annectens. Next base: position 5,247,181 of record NC_056732.1, on the reverse strand, counting down.
TAAGCAAAGTGGAGAGAAACAAGAAGTAAAATAAACAGAAAACTAGGCACACTAAGTAGAAATACTAGGCACTGATATTCATAACCTAGGCAATATGTCATGGTTCTATTAAACTATATAGCAAAAGACAGTGTGAGAATAAACAGACATTTCCAGTAGAATAGTCAGTAAAATAGATTTGATACATTCAGAATAAAGTCATACAATCACTGCAATACCACTCTGTAAGTGGAGAAGTACAATTTGCATTTAACAGAAGCTAAGGTAGAGAGCAAAGCATGTTGTTTGGGTGTAGGCAGAGGTTAGCATTAATACAGGTAGAAAAACATGGGCGCCAAATTAACATAGTAATTTAATGCCAAAAGTATTTCAATTGATACAATTAGTACAAATAAACAGTACAAATCAGAATGAGACATTTATGAATGCAGGAGTACACATTTTAACAGCAAATATCCTGATACAAGATTGCCAATATGCTGTATTAGCTAGAGAGCTGTTAATGTACAAGAAAGCAGTGGTGCAGCATCAATAAATAGTTTTAGATGTTTGTCAATATAGTATAATCAACAGTATCATGTTAAAAATAGGGGGTAGGGCTAGTATTCTACCTCTCTGTAGCAGTTTTAAATCAAAGTATTTATTCTAAAATCCGTTAAGGCAGGAGTAATCTTCAATTAATCAGTTAAGTATAAAGCTAGTATACAGCCTCGCTCTTCATATAAGGCATTAGTGGTTTAAATTGAGCATTTAAATTGAGCATGCATGCATCACATGCTGTCCCCTCTACTCAGATGAATGCATGCTGTTGTACACCCTTGTATGGGAATATAGCCCATGTGGAAGGTGTATGTGCTGAGTCACACCATATGTGATCTGAGATGTTGCCACAGGCCATTGGTGTGATAAGCTCGGATGAAAGTAAGACAGTGCATACTGCCTGTCATTATCTGGCCTAGGGTTTTCACTCCCTACAATAATCTTAAGACCCTACACTCTTCAAACAAACTACTTGTAAAAATAGGCAAAACCAACAATATGGCTGGTGACTCCTTGTTCTCTAACACTGTTGGCAAAACCTGGAACTCACTCCCTAGTGACCTGACCTTGCTTTCCTCAATAACACTAAAACAAACTGAAACTATACCTCAAAACACATTGATTATGCCATTGTGCTAACCCTGACTAACTTCCCCACTTATTGCTGGGTACATGGTACTCTTTCTGTACCAAGTAGGTGCTCCTCTGTTAACCTTTAAAGAGAGTGTGTTTTCATATAGTAACCTCATGACATTACAAACATCTTCCTGTATTATTTCCCAAATCATTTCGTGTATAAAGATTCTTCAACCAGCAATGTAAGGAAATGTAAATAATTGCTAAACATTTGTGATCTACCTGTATTTTAGAATTAGTCATGTAAAATAACTAATATTTGTGTTAATTGGAGCTTTTCTCCCTGGACCTCTGCTGCAAATGGACATATATCCAGTTGGACCAGCCCGGTCAACAAATGCAAAAATAAATAAATATGTTTTGACACAATCCCCCATGCATTTATCATTAAAAACCCTCCAAGCTAGGGATTAGCCCTTATATCAGTAGATGGATAACCAACTGGCTTACCTACAGAACACATACTGTGAAAGTTGGTGAATCAACCTGTACCAGTAGAGCTGTTACTATTGGCAACCCCAGGGAACTGTGCTTGGCCCTTTACTGTTTGGACTCTATTTCTCAACAGTTCAGGCTAAAATATATGGCCTTTGGCTTATCAAGTTTGCTGATTTTTGCATATTGGGTGCAATCGAGTCTACCAGCAATGATAACATAGTGCAGATGGAGCTAACACAGACAAATGAAAGGGGAAAAAGGCACACAATCTTCAACTAAATGCAAAAATGTGTTTTTTATGCTGTCCATCTGAAAAGTAGAATTCCACATTAATCACTGCATTAACAACAGTCCTGCTATGCTGACACCCAGTGATGCCAGTAATGGGAAAAGATGTAGACAGCAGTCTGAACATCGACTGCCAAGTGTCTACACTGGTACTAAAAGCCTATGTTGTGCACATCATACGTCATGCCATCATATGATTGTATGACAGCACTATAGTCAAACCTCATCAAAACAGTAAATGCAACTACTGTCAGCGAAAGTCAACACAGTAAATAAATGTACCAAGACTCTGTTCGCTGTGTTGAGTGTCTGGACTCACAGAATACACCAAAGTTCTTTATAAAACACTTCTTTATTTACTTTATTTACTCATCAGAACAGTAATAGAGCATAATTCTGTCTTTTGCACGTAGCTCACCAGACACATGCAGTAGCTGGAGACACCATAGGACTTTTTCAGCAAGATAACGCATGACCTGCAAACCATGTCATGATGCACGTGGATAGAGTTAAAGTCATGTTACTGTAATCTGTCAGGTAAACAATGAGGTGACATCTGCCTGGACTCCAGGCCAGTGTCTGAGCCTGCCCTGGTTGGAGTACTGCATATCCAATATCCTGATATAGCTGATGACATCAGCAGTATCTGTTGAGGAGAATATGGTAATAATAGTGTCCCACATGGTGTAACAGACTTTCTGTAATGTCAAGCAAAAGCTCATACACACACACACACACACACACACACACACACACACACACACACACACACACACCCTGTTGACTGCAGTGAGAACAGAACCCCTACCTATCTAACTACAGGCCTCTGTACTTAAGGCAAGCACCACAGCTCAATTTTGACTTGGAGTGTGTCAGACAACACATTATAGCTGATAACATCAGCAGTGTCTGTTGAGGAGAATATAACAGTGTCCCACATGCTGGTGTAAAATGTTCTCTGTAATGTCAAGCAAGTGCTAACACACACACACACACACACACACACACACACACACACACACACACACACACACACACTTGACTGCAGGGAGTCTATTTAACTACACAGACTACAAAACTCAGTACTTTATGCAAGTGACAGGGCACAAGTCTGACTTTTGCAAGAGTGCAGGTGAACTTATAGTAGAAGACACCAGCAGGCCATGTGGGGGACAAGATGTTGGGTGGGCTGCATGAAATGGATGTGTATGCATCTGTAAGAATCAAAATATTGTCAATCCATGGTATTGGAGCACTAACCATGGTATACACACTTCTACTCTTCTGTATAGACACACACACACTCAGTTGACTGCAGTGAGAACAGAACCCCTACTTCTCTAAGTACACAGACTGCAGAACACAGTACTTTACACAAGTACCATGACACAAGTCTGACTTTTATAAGACTGTAGGGGAACTTATAGTAAATGAAATCAGCAGGTCATGTGGGGGATAAGATGATATGTGGGCTGCATGAAATGGAGGTGTAGGCATCTGCAACAGTGAGAACAAACCCCCTACCTGTCTAACTGCACAGACAACATAACACAGTACTTTACGCAAGTGCCATGGCACAAGTCTTACTTTTATAAGAGTGCAGGTGAAGTAGATAACATCAGCAGGCAATGTGGCAGACAAGATGTTGGGAGGCTTGCATAGGCTCATAGCTTCATACATACATAGGAGGTTACTAGCCTAATGTCCCTAGGGTGTTTAGAAGCCTAGCTGTGAAAAAACACAAGAACCCTCCCCTATTGAACTTAGTTTGATGGTCATTGTTAGCAGAGCAATTTTGTGTGCAGCACCAACTGGCCCTGTCCATGAGTGGCAAAGGTGCCACCCGAGAGGTGACTTTACAATCACCTAACCAGTAGTCAAGATTGCACTTGAACTGGGTCATTGAGAAGTACAACTTCACATGCAGTGGGAGCCTATTACAGAGGGGTGTGTCATTGGGAAATATATCTGTCTCCCCCCTATGTACCTTTTTATGTCACGGGCTAACTTGAGAACCCTGGGCCAACTTATTCTTTTCCCATTTGATTTGTAGATGTCCAGCATTTCTAGTAGGACAGAATCTGAAACTGCTCTGCAGGGCAGGCATAGTTCACCTCTCAGCAGTCTGCATGACACTTTGTACAGTGACTAGTCATTCATTCTTTCCATTTATGTCATGTTTGCATGCCCTAGAGTCTCCCAGTCACAACCCTGTATTTTCTCCACTTGCTGAAGGTGTCTTGTGAGGTACAGTCATCAAGGAACATTGCACTCAATTAGTGGTCTGATAAGGGTAGAGTACAGCAGAGGTATGACCACCCTGGTCTTGGATGCAATGTCCACATGTATGATGTGTACAATGCAAAATGGGTGTGTCACCATTATGGATGTATAGTGATGAAAGTGTAAGTTGCTGTCAATATGTGCTTTCAAGTCTCACAACACTGTGTTTGAGCTTAGAGGATGCTATGTATAACATAATTAGCAGGAGTACTTCATTGCCAAAGGGGACAATGAGGCATTGTAAGCTTTAAGGTTCAGTCTGTGAGTTTGGCATCAATCATTTGTGTGTGACAGCCCATTCTGTAATATGTTACCATCACTGTGGGACTGTATATTATTGCATCCAGTTACCAGCCATCTGCAAACTCGGTAAACCACAGGCCATCTAGTATTGCCTGCACTTCAGGGAAGTAGTTTGCAAGCAGTTGAGGGCCGAGTACAGATCCTTGTGTTATTCTAATGGCAAATGGCTAGTGGTGGCGGTACATTCCTCAACTTTGAGAGTGTGTGTGGTATGTTAGTGAGCCAGTTGTCTATCCCTCTACTACTGTATGGCTTAATTCCCACATGGGAGATCTTCACTATGAGACATAAATGGGGGATAGTGTCAAAGGCCTTGGATAACTCAACATAGGCCATATGCCCTGTTATCCCTCATCCAGGTCTTTGGGGTCAGTAGCCAAGAAGTCCACAAGGTTCAATAAGCAAGATCTACCCTTGACAAAAAGAAAATGAGCATGGTCAAGTGTGTTGAAGGTCACCTAAGTCCCTGTGGATATGGTCCATGCTGATTCCTTCCCTAGCCTTGCAGATAAAGATTTGTAGGTGTATGGGTCAATAGTTGTAGTTCTGCATGTCACTAGATTGATGTGCATTGCATAGCACACAACACTTGATATTACATGTTGTAGTATGGTTTATATCTCTATGGAAAAAGTACTGACACACCAGGGTTGCAGTGCTTGGGGAGTGGCAACACATGGATGTATTGTAAATATGTGATATATTGCTAGATAGGACCTCAGTTTGTAGTGTTTCTACATGTAATTTCATATCATACACAGGAAATGGACAGTAAGCAGCTGTACTACAGCATAATATGCACATCTCCATAGCTTGGTGAGCAGCGGGTTTGCACAATGGTTAGCAAAGTGCATACACATGTGAGATACACATGTTTACGTGTAGCTAAGCAATGAGCAAATCTGAGCCGCATTGCTAAAGTCTGACAGTACCGAGTCTATGAAATACATCCTCTGCTTAAATGACTCTGTGGCAGCATGTGTTAATGCGCTGATGCATTCCTTTTTGGGGCCAGATGGTACCAGATTTGAATACAGGTGTATCTAATACTTCTGAATACTTTTCATTACAGAGTGATTATGTGATGACATGATTTGTTTATATGAAATGTGTTATGTGTTGGCATAGTGCAACAGTGTTAAGCAGCATTTCTGCCACTCACAGTTGCTGCACATTGGTGTATGATGCACACCTTCACACAAAAATGGATTAAAGTGGTGAAATAGGAAGCAGGCAGGGGGAAGAATAAAAGGAAAGCAAGACAGGATGCATAGAAGGGAGATAGGAAAGAACCATAACTATTCATTTTTTAACAGTGTAAAGTGAACATATTTGTAAATTATTAACTGAATTTGGACTGTCACCTCCATGGAGAGGGTTGACCTCAACACAATCATGTTGTATACCCAATTTGCCCATATCAAGTGTGTCAAGAAGATGTGTGTAAAACGGAGAGCTATGTATGGAATGATTTTTTTTTTTTTTGTGGGAGAGGCAAGTTGGGGAAGTGATGTAGGTATGTCTTGGTCAGATAAGTTGGGTAGATGAGGAAGCAATTGCAGACCGACAAGGCAAACAAGATAAGAGACAGGAATGGTGATAGACACAAAAGGTTGCGGACACAATGATTGGGGTGAGGGTGAGGACATCCAGAGCCCATGGTCATCAAGCTGTGAGACAATGAGAATCAAGTCTTCACCCACTGGACTGTCTTCACTGTCACTTTATGCTGCTGGTGGCAGGAGTACTTGACATCTCCTCCTCCTGCTCCTAGTACTACACAAAATGAGGGTGAGTGACATTTTGAGCCAGCATAGGTGTACACCAACAGTACTGCATACCACCCTGGCAACTCAGTGCAGGTGATAAAATCATCACCTCTGCCACATTTCCCAGAGGGTACTACTGGACCAGCCTCCAGGGCAGGACTACCTGAGGATGCAGGTAGTGCAGGAACAGCAGAGGCAGTGCTGCCAGGTTGGCTCCCACATGTGCTGGGCATCGGTCCTGAAGATGGTGGAGGGGGGGCTGGCCTACCCCACTGTGCTGTGGAGCATTTAGTGATGTGGTACACATGGATGACATGCACACATTTTGATGACACATAAAAATCAAACAAGAAAATAAAAAAAAAATAAAATAAAGTACAAATTAATTTTTACAATAACATAAATTAAAATAAAAAAGTCATAAAAGAAAAGAAAATAAAAAAATAAAACTTATGTTAATAAACACTATAAAATAAATAAAACAAGATAGATAAGAGTTGGGGTGAAAGAAAAAAGAGATAAGGTTAGTACCTTCATATATAACATGTAATACATTAATGCAATTATTTAACTCTGTCATCTTAATTTTTACATTTAAGTGTACAACTTCTAACAGATGCTCATTATACAACAGATTGCAGCAAATAATCTTTGAAATGTGCATATATTGCACATATGCATGTTCCAATTATACAGATTACAGTGTACAGCAGGGCATTTGTTCCACTGGTATAAAGGTTTCAATTTCATGAAAATATTGAAGAAATAACAGTATTGTATATTTGTGAAGTGTGGTATTTAAACCCACAACCTCTGACTAAAGTCTAATATTGGACTCTTGCAACTGGTTTGTGCTACAGACTAATGCATGCATACTTGATTTTACAGTTGGGATATGCATGCTCAATTTGATACAACTGTGTAAAATACCAAAAATGCTATTTTTAACTTTTAATAGTACAATAATACTACTCTTCTGTTACATGCATAGTACATGCTTTCCTCATTCTCGCCAATCTAGCTCCATGGGTTCTGACACTGCACTCCTGATCACTGGCAGCAAGACTTACAAGTACTCTCTGTAGTTGATACTTAGGTGTGGGATGTCCTTTGTCTTTTCTTTTGTCTTTTTGACTTTTCCCGGTTAGGGGTCGCCACAGCGGAACTCTGGTCCACTAATGATTGGCAGTAGATTTTTATGGTGCCAAGTTGCCAGCCCGACGCTCAACCTTCAGAGAAGTCATGCCCATTCACGCATGTCTTTCGGAGGCCATGCGACTGCGGGGAGGACATGCAGACTCCACACAGAAGGCACTCCAGCTGAGAATCGAACAAGAGAACCTCTTGCTGTGAGGCAACAATGCTACCATTGTACCACTGCGGCTTCCTAAATTCCTCAGTCTGCAGTTGAGTGTGTGATCTCCTTCGGGCCAGTAATCAAGGATCCTCAATCCTTAACATTGACACTGATGAGGGACATTCACTTGGAACAAAAATGGATGCACACACTACTTTCAGATGCAGCTTCCTGCACCAAACACGATTTCCCTTAAGAGCACACAGGGAGCACACTCTATCTGGGGGCTGGGTTTCACTCTCTCTCTGTAAGTTCAAATAAGACTCCCCACTGGCACAGCTATACAGTTGAGTCATCAGCTGAGTGTTCCAAGCCAAGTCCTCCATCACCCTCTCTATGAAACCAGTGCTCTGTGTCCCTGCTCCAAGTAGCTGGCACTTACACTCTTTGAGATTTTATTTTCACATACACACACCTGGGAAAGACTGGCATGGATTTACTAGCTCTGCTCCCTCAGCCCAGACTGTAAGGTAGATTCACTGCTACCAGCCAGTTATGTTAAGGCTCTTACAAGGGTACCTAATTATACTGAGTAAAATTAATACTAATACAAATGGTAGTGTTTGACCAATGCAGCAAGGCTTTCAGGAGTGGCCACAGTGTCATCAAATAAATATAAGTACTCTCTAAGGTTAAAATATTCTCTAAAAGACTAGCCACAATGAAAAGTTTAAATATATTTAATAATAAATAATAAAAGAGCATGAAAATACTAACATCTATTTACAATAAACACCAGAGTTTCAGTCACAGGAAATATTAAGAATAACACAGATAGATTCACAAAGATACAGAAAAATAGTACTTAACTAATCTCTCAATATTTTCCTGACTGTTCTAAAGAATTACTTATTCCCTGGTTACTTACTAAAGCAAGGCAAGAAGAAGTGGATTAGTGGTCCCTGTTGTCAGGTTCCCAAAACGAGAGTCCTCCAAGACTTATGTCTCATCTAGCATTAAAACATTATTTCAGTACTAGATTACAGAATGACATCACACACATCTGGTCATCAGACTTCTGTTTCCCACACTACACCCTTTACTAGAAACTGAACCAGAATCTAGCACCTGTGTTACCATACACACAGATTGAGCTTTATTAGGATGTGTTATAGCATATGGAAGCTATAAAACCATATCAAAACTTCCACTTTCCAAGGTAGCAATTAGATCACCCCTGAGGTCAATGCAGTAGGATTCATAGTCCTGGTTTTCACAGACATTTTATCTCTGTCTGCAATCAGAACTGTAAGATACAATCTTTATGGTTTAAACCAGGTAATTTAATTTCAGACTATTTTTCAAAGTTAGCTGGACTGAGATTAACCTCTTCTTTTCCAATATCCTCTGTTACAATATATTAATTTCAACAGTTACAATACAGTCTGACATTCAGGTGTATTTCTTTTCTGTCCAGCAGGACCCACTGTTGGTACATTTTTAACACAAACAGCTTTACAGATACATTTTTAACACACGCATCTGTAAAAATTAGCTTGATATACAAATGACATATAATTCTTTACAATACTACAGCTAGGTATGCTGGCATATTTTACACATCCACTGACCTACTTCTCCTGGCATAACTGGCAATACTTCACATCATCATAGAGTTTATCCCACTTTCTCCTCCATGGATCATTGAAATGATGCCTACATTGTTCTCTAGTGAGTGGGATACCTGTGGCACTGGACACAGCCTGGGCTAAGCTATCCCAAGCCTCAGACTTGTACTGGGAGCCAAGATTGGCTTTGGGTCTTAACTAGGAGTCCAGTAAATATCCTGGAATCCTGGACACTCCACTAACCTGGTGCCTTCTCCATAAATGCCTGCCATGTCTACCATGGATCCAGAGAAATGGAGACTGATGCTTTCCTGCCAATTCCAGTTATCATATATACTGGAGTGCACACACTGTTTTCCACTGCTGTGCACCACATACCATCATGCAAATGCGTTATGACAAGAAACTATCGTAACTTGCAACATCTACTGTATATACTGTTGATAATCGATATCTTGTTATTGTATTAAAGCCAACAACCTGTAATGTTGTTTACTATTGCTGCAACTTTGTATCTCTGTTTATCATGTACATGATGTGGAACTTTTCTCCCCAGGCATCCACTGAAAAAGGACCTGCATCCAGTCGGAATTTCCCAGTAAACAAATGTAAATAAATAAAAATAAATAAAATAAATAATTACTCAGGAGTGTGCACCCACAAGCAATGCATTTGCACGATGGTAAGCAGACAACAGCAGTGTCAAGCAGTGAAGTCTAAATAATTGTAATTGCAATTGCAAGGTTATTGCATGTACAGGCAGTTGTGCATCTGTCTTAGGCAAATGTGAAGACCATGCAAATCCACATAGCAGCATTATACTTACAGGAATTTAGTACACATTATACCCACAGGCATCCATCTGACAATGAATGTAATAATACATAGCTAGATAAATAAATAAATAAATAAATAACTGACCCAATAATAGTGCCTCATCCCTCATACATATAATGAATACCAAGTCCACTACCTAAAGTGTTATAAGTGAGAGTGACTATAATGGGAAGTGAAACAACAATAAAAGTATATGGAATATTCTGTATTAGAACCCAGAACCATGTGTATGGCAGTCCTACACCTACACCTACACCTACTGTCATTGAAATAAAACTTGTCTATGTTGCAATTAATTGCTATAAACTGTAATGTCAAAATAGTAAAAAAAAGTTGCACACCCTGTACTAAAATCCAGGGCCATCTGTACTCTAGCCCTAAACTTACATCTACTGCCACAGGACAAGTTACATTACATTCCCTATTTTACTAATTATCAATCTCCTTTAACAGCTACAAAATGCCACTTAGCAAATTTGCATGATGCCCAATAGTATTATTTGAATGCATCTGGTTTCTATTTTTGGCTGCCTGGGTCCTGTCTGCTTTCTGGGTGGTCCAGTACTCCAGTTTGTGCACTGCCGCACTTCACACAAATGAGATAAGCACAGTCAAACTCGCTCTGTTCCCATTATTGCGGTACATGCCGCATCTCACAAATACTGCCCTCCCCCCAAAAAAATAGACAAACAAAGACAGAAAAGGAGAAAAAAAAAAGAGGAAAGTAGTTGAAATGAGGAAAATCAATGTGCAACATACACACAAGATAATGATGGCTCACATGAGATATGTCTACATAGATCTGAATTTGAACTCTCACTGCAATGCACCTTCAGAACACAGGCTGGGGCCATATCCCTCTTTGCTAGACAAACAGTTTTGCAGCAAAGAACTGAACTCAATCTGCATATAACCAACTGCAACAGCATCAGCAGTCAGACTATACAACTGTTATTTGTACATTTATTATTTTTGGATGTAGTACACCTAGTGATCACACAACCTTTTATGATTATTGATCGCAAATATACAACTCTGTCTTACATTTCTGTGTTTGTTGGTCATTCTTCAGTTATCTGCCCAGTAATCTGAGACATGCAGTGTGTACACCATTCTATATCATTGGCCTTAAAATGTGTGAGGATATTAAGTGGAAATAATATCATGTGCAGTTGCCAACAAATGAAGGGCAGGTTGAATGTTAAGGAACACAAGCTGTGAATTATGTGCTGCTTACTCACATTTCCAGCCCTATGTCTAGCACTTTGTAGATCTAATCTGGCACACCCAGTGGAAGTAAGGCAGCCTGCCATGCTGTTGTGTTTTCCTTCTCCAAACCAGTTATCATTCACAGTTGCAATTCCTTAAACACAAACACTGATGGAGTGCCTGCACTAGATTTACATTTCCTACATGCATCCAAGTATTTGGAATTCAACAATTCATATGGGTTCACACCTCATTTGTATCTTCACTGTGCTAACAGCCCTGAATCTAAACCATATAAAAAGGCAATCATGTAGCTAGGCAAACTGATGGTGAGGAGACTTGTTTATGTTGGGAAGACTGCACATATGCTATTTCTTTAGGATATATCTGTACAGCGGGATACTGAACTTCAGAAGGTATGATTCCGTTTTGCCATCTACATACCGCATATGCTGGAATGCATTTAAGAAAAATATGAAGCAAATGTTTTTACACTTTTATCTGTATGCAATAGTTAGAAGTGTACTGATAGCATGGGCATGTTTGTCAAGCCATTTCAGAGGTATACATAACTGGCAATACATGAAAATGAAATGCTGCATGATAAATATGTAGAAATGTTTCTGGGACAGTTCTTTTGATATAACTTTTAGCATTTTAAAGATAGTCTGTTAGCAAAATGTGCAATTTTCCTGTTCTTTTAAGGGGAGCAAAGGTGAGTTACTGTTATGGCACAAACAAGGACAGGCTTTTCTTTTGCCAGGAGAAATGGTGAATTACTGTTATGGCACAAACAATGATATGCTCTCTTGTTACTCTCCTTGTTTTGCATCCTGCTTGTTTTTCATATTTCACATATATAATCTGTTGTATGTTTGTCCAGGGGGTAATACTGAGTGGCTAACTTTTCTGTGTTACCTGGAAACAATTATTTTGCAGTTATGTGATACTTATGTGTATTATCCATCTGTGGTCTTTTAGGACACTTAAGAGTATGCCAAACAGGAGTGTAGATCCTCTGAGACCCCCCCTTCACCAATGCTGAGAACGAGGTGGTAGTGGATGCCTTTAGGTAACATGGCGCTTTTCTGCTGGAAATGAGACAGGGAGATATGGCACGTAGGATGCAAATTTGGCACTAGATAGTTGATGATGTGAATGTTGTGGGTGGCCACATCAGGACATATGAGCAGGTGTGCCACAGGGCCAACTGACATGAACACATCTGCACGGAGGAGAGCAGCTGCAGGGGGCTGTGACCAGATGGTTATTGGGGGAGGGCCTGCTAAGGAGCCACCACTAACACCCACTGAAGAGTTTCTGGCCTATATTAGGAATCCAGACAGCTCCTAGGAGAGTGCAAAACAGTATGTTCTGGATGTTGGAGCAACAGTTTCAGAGAAAGCAAGCACATCTCAAGAGGAGCTTCCAGGTAGGCTTTGGTATTTCATCAGTTGGATACTGTTATATAGTAAAACAATTGAAATTAATAAGTTACTTCTGTGTCACATGTATTTTGGGGGGATGGGATTGAAGACTGCTGCAGTTATTAGCTTAGGTTGGAGTTGACAGCCACATACTTGTTGAAAGTATAGTTAATGGACATATAAAGGGACAAAAGTATTACCCCCGTGTTACTGTTAATTGTGATGATGTTGCCCTTACCTCTTGTTTAACTTCTTCCAAAACCATATGGATTGTAGAGGAGAATGTCATCTGCAGATAGTAAGCCAAACAGACAGTACTGCTGAGCAATTTAAAGAAATATTTTAGTGTGTGCTTTTAATGTCAGGCCTGTTGTGTGTATTGCTGTACTGTCTGTAATAGTGGCAACATTGTTTCTTTGGTAGCATGTGTTGGACTATAGTAGTGTATGTATTAATTTTCATGTTTCTGTTGCTTTTTATCGCACGCGATCATGACACTGGGAGTGTGGGCCCTCTGCCACCTGATGTCAGTGTATCATCACACTCTGATGATGATGGTGGTGAAACGGAGGTGCAGTCATGGGGTGCAGAGGATGAATCTGACACTGAGGTTGACATACAACCATCCCCTGCAATTTCATTGGCCAGAGCCAGTATGCCTATGCCTACCCATTCCAGTGAGCCCTCAGATATTGGACAGATGGAGGTCAAGGCTATTAGCCAGTGAAGTGTGGCTACTGCAGCTTCAGTGCCTGTTGATCCTGGATGTAGCCAATGTGTGGGCATGGTGCCATGCAGGAGGGTTGAGGGGGTGCTCAGTGGGAGCCTGCTGTCCCTCCTCTACCTGGTGCAGGTGTCTCTTCCCATGCCATTCAATGTATGTTTAGAGCCATCATGGAGGCACAGGCACATTTCCATAGGTGCTCCTGACAAATTCTCAGGATTGTAGAAGTAGCACAGGCTGACATGCATGACTGCCTCCACCGTGTTGCTGATTCAATGAATTGGGGGAATGACATGTTGGAACGAGAGGTGTCTGCGATGGAACAAGGGGTGTCTGTGATGGAATGAGTATTGTCTGTGACAGAACATCTGCTGGGAGGGGAACGGCATTCTCATGGGTGTAGGTCAGCCACATCATCTGCTGTCAGCCAATGTGGTTGTGCCCAATCAAGTTCTCATAATGGCAGTACTTCCACTGCTCCATCAGTGACTGTGCTGTCCACACCCAAATGTGGCAGGCAATGAGATCATGATCCTCGGTGCCCCTGTGAACAGCAAATCCAGTATCCCATAGTCAAGTTCAGGTAGCAGCAGTGCATCTGACCATGGGTGTGGACATGCTAGTGCAATTCCTGGCAGAGCCAGTTCTCATGGTTTGAGATGACAACAATGAACTGCCACCTCTACCATGCATGACTCACACCTGTCCAACATACCAAGATGTGGAGCCAGCAAAGAGCTTGGCTGTGTTCATGTAGACATTCACACACCAATTTCACCTGGAGGACACCTACAGACACAGCAGTTACTCATTTTGTCTCACTGGTCTTTTGTTGGTTTATCCAAATATCTGCCTTTTTCACTTTCTTACTCACACACACTCACTGACGTTTTGTGTCAGCCTAGGCTTCCTGCCCCCCCACCCCCAATGCCCTGTTTTCTGTCTTTTGGATTCATCCATTCATAAGCTTTGTGCCTGATGCTTAGGGTGCATAGCTAACTTAGTGATTAGCATACCTGCATTTGTGGTGTTGAACTGGTAATTGTACTTTTGACTTATATTGACCTTGGAAAGTTAAGACAGTTGATAGCATCAAAATTTCCCATCTTTATAGTGAATGATATTGCGAGGGTTATGAAGTCAGAAACTGTAATATGTATCATTACTTTCTAACTTCTCTCTTTAATGATTTTCCAGTACAAATGTATAGTGCTAAATTGAGGGCATGCAGTAACCATCAGTACTTTTGATTGGTATGACTATATGAATCTTAGATGCCTGAGGCCTACTACTTAGTAATGGACCCATACAAGTCAAGTAATCATCTGCTGTCACATGTTAAGGTAATTTCTATACAAATCTCCCACTTTTTTCTTACTTACCAGACCAAGTAATGAAATACAGGGATATACCACACATTCATATTATTAAACAATACACTCCAGGTTCAGGCCTTACCTTGTAAATGCAGCAGTTGCCACAGTTTTAGTTCTCGGGTTGAATCTGTCTGATGTAAGCAGTACACAAACAATACACAGGGAGGTAACAGTTATGTGAGTTGCCTGGCATCAATGTTACTATATGTATGTGAGTAGGAAGAAGGTTGTAGGCCCCTAGGTGGTGAGTGAGTATGCTATGCATTGTCTGTTAGCCAATGCAAGGGCATACTGAGCATGCCTCCATCTGCCTACACCCACAGCAGCTGGTGGTTTCCCCTCTGACTCCTCATCTGCCAGTGGCTGTGGTGACCTTGGCATTGGTGGTGGGATGTGTGCCCCTTCTTCTTACTGATCCTGCTGAAGCTGTTTCCTCAGGATTATGTTGTGTAGCATGGCACATACTGTGAATATTTCTGTACATGTCCATGGATTGTACACCAGGGCTCCACCAGATGTATCTAGTCAATGGAAGTGTGACTTCAGCAGCCCAAACGCATGCTCTATGATATTTATGGTTTGAGTGTGTATCTCATTATGGCCTTCTGTGGGTGTGTGTGTGTGTGTATTTCTGATGGGTGTCATCAGCCACAGTTTCAGTGCATAGCCTGCAACCCCAGTAAATAGTAAATAACACTGTGTGGTCTCACCCCTAGCAAACATCTTGTACAGTTGGGAGGTGTGCCAGATATGTGCGTCCTGGTAACTGCCAGTATTGCCAGCACACATATTCAAGATGATCCCCTTGGCATTACACATAACTTGGCAGTTGATACAGTGGTAGCCTTTTTGTTTATGTACAGCCTACCCTGTTCTCCAGGTGGTGCCTTCATTTCCATATGTGTGCAATCTATGACACCCAGTACTTCAGGGTAGTGTGCTACACACTAGAACACCTACATATTTCTGGCCCTCTCCTCAGAACTACGGGAAAAATATATGTGGTCACTGGCATGTTGGAGCATAGCATTCAGGAATTAGTGGAGGATCCTGGATGTTGATGCCTGTAACACCCCCTAGCATGTCCCCTGACGGTCTCTGCAAGGTACCTGTAGCAAAGATTCTAAGGGTTGCACATACTTTTGTCTTCACTGGGATGGGTTCCCCTAGGTTGGCTCTGGCTCTGAGTTGAGGATGACAGAGGTTGCAGAATTCCTGTAGTGTGTCCCTGTCCACCCCGTAGTGCTCTACAATTTCCATGTCATGTAGGTTGTGAAAAGTTAAACAGGGCCTGAAAACTTTTCTGCTTCTTAGCCTAGGTCTATTGGCAGCAGCAGCATTGGCCTCAGCCTGTAGCACATACAAATGAATTCAAGCAGCACCAGTCCCTAACATTCTGTCTGTGTAGCCTCCGTTCCATGGCTGTATTCCAAAAGTTTCAAAATGCACAGGAAAACCTACCATGGAGTCTACATGGATGCTATATAGCTTGTTGAATAGATCCACCATGTTGGACTGGTTGATTTAGCATGCAGTTCAGCTGCTTATGCTGTAAGCAGCATACCACGGCATTTACCTTGTTTACGCAGGGGTGTGCACCTCTACACACCACTTACTGAATCTCAGTTTCATTGCTACCATGTGTGTGTTGTGCTGCAGAAAGTTACCAAAATAATGAGACCTAGAAGCAATAAATTGGGATGGCATAATTTGCTAAATAGTATGGAGAAAAAATGGATTGTTAAACTGGGAGGTCTCTTTAAACCAGGCGTTAATGAGCATCTTTAACTGATCACATGTCCTTTGAATTATGTATATAAAGCATTTCTTACTTTTCTAATAACTACACTGATGAAGGATATGTAACTGTACAGCCGAAACCGGTTTGTGTTCCTGATTTTTTGTTAAGGGCACTTTGCAATAAAGGATCTATCTGGGGCCACCGTATGCTGGTCTCTTATTTTTTGTTTTTTGATTGAATACCATCAAAAGAGAGTTTGAGCAATGTAGGTTTTGTAGGTGAGAGCTTGCATCTTCATTGTCTTGCCTATTCACCACTGTGAGCTGTCTAGGGTGCTGAAGAGCTGTGTACTGCATAATGATTGGCTCCCAGTGGATGTAGGTGAGAGCTGGTCAAGGAATGTGACAAAACCTCAGAGGAACAGAGCGACAAAACCAATTTCAATAAAAAGCATTCTAATAACAATAAGAAAAATAGATTATTGTCGCAATTTGTTATGGAAGATCCATGTCAAAGATCACATTGCATTCTTATTAAAAATAAAAAAATAAAAAGTATTCAAGCTGGTCTTGCTTGTTTAAGCCATGGGGTTTATTAAGTTAAAACAGGAGATGAGCACTTTTGCCTTGTCAGAGCTTCATGCAAAATGTATAAAGTTCTAAATCACTCCACCTTGCTTCCTTTTGTTTGGTATGTTGGCACTTATGTGTAAGCCATCATGCAATTATTTGCATACCAGGCGTTGCATTATTTCTTAAGTTGTGTATTCACTCTATTTCTGTCACTGAATTGTCCCTTCCCCATGCATCACTTCTCACCATGTTATTTCATTTTAAACTGCATGTTAACTGGTTCTTAGTCTGTAGCCATTCATCAGTAATGCAGTTTTTCTTTACTAATTGTTTCATTTCCTGCTGTTATTCATTAATTGCTCATGTCAGCATCATACAGCAAAAAAAATAAATAAATAAATAAACAAGCAAATAAATAACTCAATAGATAAAACAAGTATCTCCACATCAGGTAACAGAACCTAAAGCACATTGGAATCCTGGAAACTTCAATGCTACTGAGTCTTATGACATCACACAGTGCCAGTACCAACCCTAGACTGTAACTCCTTTTTCATGGAGGGCTAGGCCATCAAGCCTGTGTGGGTTTAGAAATAAATATCCAATTATCTGGAGCCCATCTGATGAAAGACAGTGAGCACATTACTTTTTCTGAAAGGGGAGTCTATTCTAGAAATAAGGGAGATATTGAGTAATGAATCTGCTGTCTCTCCACGTCATTTTATTAATCTGCTGAAGCAGGTTTAGTGCCCTCGTTGTGATATTTATGGCACTATTTGATTTGTGAGCGTACAACAGATTCTGAAATACTGAGTCCCTGATTTCTTGGAAGGCAAGGCACAGATTTCCTCTAGGGATCCTATAAGGCACAGAAAAGAGGGACACTACTCCTAGTCTTTTCTGGTAGCTTAGAGAATTCAGACCTGTCATCCTCTTTGATAGCAATCTTGGGGATGTTTCCAACTGTTTGACATGTTTGGTGAGGTAAATCCCAAAGGGAGAATTGTGTTCTATAATTGGTCTAATCAGTGTAAAATACAGGGGGGGGGGTGCTCAATAACATCTTTAGATCTTAATGATATCCCCTTCACAATCAGTTGCACCAAGTAGAAGGTCAGACATTCCTACATGGTGTTCAAAGGAGAGGGAATTATCAACCCATGTTCTTAGGTCTCTGACTACATATTAGTGAGCACTCTCTTACCTTTATAACTAGACAAAAGATCACCATTCCCACTCAACTAAACTTTAGAACCACCCAGAACAAAAAGAACCTGAACCTAGGTAACTTTCAAGCAGAGCTAAAAGCCTGCAATTGGTCACCCCTAAAATATCTACCTCTCAATGAAGCAGTCTCTTTTTTAACAATACATTCCTAAAAATCCTTGAGCACCACGCCCCCACTCATACTATTAAAATTAGGAAAAAACTGCTCCCTGGCTCTCAAATGAGACAAGGCAAAAGATGAGACTGAGAAATAAAATCTGGAATATATGGAGAAGTACCAAAGACCCTATTGATCATTTAAACTTTAGACAGCTCAGGAATGCCACTATAAAATCAATATTCCTCGATAAAAAAAACTATTACCTTAAATTCCAACAAACCCAATATCTAAACCCACAAAAATTCTGGTCAGGATTAAATAAATTACTCCATCCTGGACAAGCCAAAACACCTACCACCTCTAACTTGACTCATAATTCTCCCAACCAAATTGCTGATATTTTTAACAATTTTTTTTCAGAAACTGTTCAATATTTAGCAAATACCTTACCACCTGTTACCACCACTGACTCATCCATGCCAACCACTGACTCATCCTTGCCAACCACCCTACCCCAAGTATTACAACTGCAGCCTGTCCCAACATCTCTCATACACTCCCTACTTCTTAAGCTTAAACCATGCACTCCATCAGATGACCTCTTCCCAGCCGAATACCTTCAAATGGCAGCTGGAGTGCTTGCCTACCCTGTTTCCATCTTAATTAATAGAACCATTACAGAATGTTCCATCCCATCCCTCTGGAAAGTCTCATATATTATCCCACTGTGTAAGGTTGTGAACTCAAATGAACTCTCAAACTTCCACCCCATAGCCCTACTTTCCCCCTTAGCAAAAATTATGGAGAGATGTATTCACCATCAGCTACTTGATCATCTCCTCCAAAACCACCTGCTAGTTGACTGCCAGCATGGTTTTAGGCCTTTCCATAGTACTACAACTGCTCTACTATCCTTTTCTAACTGCCTTAATAAAAATCATAACAACAGCTTACTGTCCTCAGCCCTCTTTATTGACCTCTCAAAAGCATTTGATATGGTTAATCATCAATTACTGTTAAACTCACTCAAATCACTTTCACTAGATACCCAGACAGTTAATTGTTTCAAGTCCTATCTAGGAAATAGACAACAAGCAGTCCTCTGGGAAAATAAACTATCTACTCTTCTCCCTATAACTCTTGGAGTCCCACAAGGCTCTATTCTAGGACTCCCTACTCTTCACTATTTTCATAAATGATCTGAAAATCTAATTTCCACAAACCACCTGCTTACAATATGCCGACGACTTGACATTAATATGTTCAGCCTCTTCACCTGCTGGACTTCATTCGAGTACCCAAGCAGTATTTACCTTAGTTGAAAACTGGTTCCATCAACGCTGTCTCCTCCTTAACCCCAAAAAAACTAAATTGGTACTACTCTCTCCCACTCAGAACTCTCCTGCGATCAACTTCACAATTACATCTAATAATGGTACTGTAATAACTCCGCACACAACCATCAAACTTTTAGGTGTAACAATTGATCATAATCTAAACTTCGACACACTTATCAAGCTAACCCTTAAATCAGTTAATAAAAAACTTGGTTTCCTCTACAGACTTAAACCCTATCTCACACCTCTAGCTAGGACTGCTATTTCCCAAACTCACTTAATCTCCACCCTTCTCTATGCATCCCCAATCTATATCAACTTATCCAAAAATAATCTTTATAAGTTGGAAACATCCTATAATAACATAGCTAGATTTGTCACTGGTGCCCCTTTTCAAACCCACCACTGCCAAAATCTTAACTTGCTAGGATGGCTGGAATTGCAAAGCCAGATTCTTTTCCAGCAACTTACTGCTATACACAAGATCTTACACCATCCCACAGATACACCCATACTCTCTACCCTTATCTACCAATATAAAATCTAACAACCCTTCGATCAGCTAATAAGGTACCAGTAGCTACCCTAAAGTCCAGCAACAAATCTGGAGATAGCTTGTTCTCAAACTCTATTGGTAACTCTTGGAACACTCTTCCAATGGAACTAACAGCCCTTTCTTCTACCCTACTTTTCAAGAAGCTTTGCCCTTGCACAATTCCACACTAACACTTTCTCCCCTACCAGGACCATTCTTTACTATATAGCTTTAACATGCTATTTCAGGTGCTCTGATATTCTCTATTAATTCCTACTGTAGTAGCTCACCTTCTAAGGTTTAGTAAACTTTATAAACAATGTAAAAAAAATGTTTTATTAATCCTTTTGCTCAAAATTTTTAACATATTTAGTCAGGTATGTTGGTATGTTACTGTAACAGTACTATATAAATGTACTATAAAATGTATTTGAAATATTTAACCTGTCTGACATTATCTGCATTGTATATGGTCAAGATTTCTGTCTTGTAAATTGTCTTAATGTGGAGTTTTTCTCCCCGGGCCTCCGCTAAAAATAGACATACATCCAGTCAGACTATCCCGGTCAACAAATGTAAAATAAATAAATTAATTAATTAATTAATTAAAACATATTCATTTTGAACCTGAATATTGTCAATGATATAATGGGAGGATGGTTTGTCTCCCAAATCTGACACTGTTGCATTTTGTAGCATTTAACTGAAGCCCATTTTCAATACACCAGTCATTTACAAATGAAAGTTCCCATTTCTGTGTCAAATGAGGATTTGACAATGATTCCCTGTTTGAGTCATCCACAGACTTGTTTAGCCCTAGATCTTAGTTTTTAGTCTGTAGGTCACAGAAGTAAATACCAACAAAAAGTAGTCCCGGCACTGAGCTCTGGCAGACACCTTTGGTCACCTTCATGCCCTTTGACACTGTCTCTGCCAATTGCACCATATGGGTTCTATCTTTTAGCCAGCTAGTTACTCATCTTGCAACCTAGCAGTCTCTTTCTAATGGATTTAGTTTATTAATTATGCTAGCATGCAGGATAGTATCAAATACCATGGCCAAATCAAGGTAAGTTGTGTGTACAATGTGACCACTGTCAACGGCGTCTGTTATCTTTTCAAAGAAGTTTACCAAGTTCATTAGACAGGTTCTACCTTTTAGAAAACCAAATTGCTGTAGATCTAGCCTGATTAGAGTTTTAACATCTATTTTCATCAAATTTGTTATTATATGTTTAACGGCTTTACAAATGAGACTCATCATGCTGATAGGCCTACAGTTTCTGGGGCAGTAGTAGTACTGCCTTTAGGAAGTGCCATCACCAGTGCTGTACACCATACTCCTTGAGTTAAATAACTTACGGAGAGGTTCCACCAGGCCATGTTTAGTGCTATTTAACAAATAGCCTGGTATATTATCAGGTCCATAGAGGAAGTGTTCTTAGGCTTGAAGAGTACTTCCAGTACATGTTCTTTAGTGAAGATGGGGGATTTTGACAAATATGGGGATAGTAGGGTTTTGGGTAGTCATCATAGGAGTGAAATTTGCATGAATTGTATTTGTTAGTATACTGGCAATGTCCACTAGGTCCATGTGTTTCCATTTGGAATGCATTTTGTACATGTAGGTCCATGTGTTTCCATTTGGAATGCATGTTATACATTGTTGAATGTTGCTTCTTATTTTTCTAACATAACTAAAGAAGGATGAGTAATAGCCTTCGTCTTCAGATGCCAACCTGAGGACACAGGCTACCTTAGTAAATCTAATAGTCTTTTTTAAATTCTTAGACAAATTTGTAATGTTTTCCTTGACTTGGGTATCTTTAGATCTACTGTAAACTCTAAATTTCTTCTTTTACTGTAGATATTATTTATGTTGTTAGACCACAAAGATGATTTATTTTTAAATTTCCCATTGTATTTGACTCTAAATGGGACTGCCAATTCTACGCATTTATTTATGTGGATATAAAACTCAATTGTGAATCTATTTGCTGAGGTGATGTCCAGGGTGATATTGTTGTAAGTGAATGTTAAAACTTCACCTTAGAATTTAGGAAGATTAGTATGCTTGAAGTCTTTGAATTCAGATATATCAGTTTTAGAAGGTTTAGATAGTTTGAGGAAAAAGGTTACAAGTTAATGGTCTAATTTAATTGGAGAGGGAGACACTACAGGAGTTGTGCATGACGATGCTGCATTTGTAAGTCCCTGGTCAAGAATATTTTGTTCTCTTGTTGGGCTAGTGACAATCTGGTTCACTAATATTTTATTTATAGATTTAAAAACTGCTGTGCATATCCTACATTGGAGGTATAGTTATTTCAGTCGATTAATTGGTAGTTAAAGTCTGTCAGTATGATAGATGTTTATGGAAAGTTTGTCTATGACATTTAGGAACCTGACAAGAACTCCTGGGGTCATGGAAGGTGTCCTATAACAGACTATGCTACTGAGAAATTTAGGAATGTAAACAGACAATTAGCTAGTAATAATGCCTGACAGGATGGATGTTAATAAGGAAATAACCTCAGCAAGATCTATTATTTCCTCTACCATGCCCACCCTGGAGGGCATTAATACTCTTAGAAAATGTGGCATTTATTAACTTGGTTTGTATTTGTTTGATTATTAGTACATACATATTTTTCTGCATCTTTGATATAAAATAGTTCTTCTACCTAATGCTTCATAATTATTGTAGGCTATGCAATTGCTGGTGGAGGATGCATTTTACATCTGAGCATTATGAAAACATTTGTGTGTGTGTATGTGTCTATATCTAGCTATAGCTATATGCATATCTATCTATATCTGTATCTATGTGAGTGTGTGTGTGTGTGTGTGTGTGTGTGTGTGTGTGTGTGTGTGTGTGTGTGTGTGTGTGTGTGTGCGTGTGCGCGTGTGCGTGTGTGTGTGTGTGTGTGTGTGTGTGTGTGTGTGTGTGTGTGTGTGTGTGTGTGTGTGTATATGTATATATATGGGTCTACTTCATTTCACCTAACTTCCAATTCACTGACTTTCATTTCACTGACCCCATTTCACTGAAATTTCATTTGACTGACACTTCATTTCACTGACAGTTCATTTGACTGACAAGTATTATTAGCAAGAAAATGGAATACGCCCCCTTCCCCACTGTAGTGCGACCCTGGAGTTAGAATATATAGTTGGGGTGGTGTGGGGGACGTAGCCCCCCACTTCATTTCATATGATATTGTTAAGTTTTGATATAATATTGCTTAGTAAAAGAAAAGTAAGTGGGGGGCTTCGCCCCCCCCCCACACCCCCTGTTGTGGGGGGCTGTGCCCCCCACCCCCCAACTATATATTCTAACTCCAGGGTCGCACTGCAGTGGGGAAGGGGGCATATTCCATTTTCTTGCTAATAATACTTGTCAGTCAAATGAACTGTCAGTGAAATGAAGTGTCAGTCAAATGAAATTTCAGTCATTTGGTCTCAGTCAAATGGGAGTCAGTGAATTGGAAGTTAGGTGAAATGAAGTAGACCCATATATATATATATTTATATATATATATATATATATATATATATATATATATATATATATATATATATCAAAAACAAATGTATATGCTGGAAAAGGCAGAAAATTTTAATTAAAATAATAAAGAAATATACACGGTAAGCACTTTCACAGATAAATTCTGCTTCCTCAGAGCATGTAAACCAAAAACACACACTAAAGTAATACAACAGAATTAATTCAAAATATCCAATAAAAATATTATATATTATATATATGATACAGGCTTAGACCTCATTAGAGAGTTTTTGACAGTGAATAGTGACTACAGCGTGGGGATGATTGATTTACTGTGTTTGTTTATTGAAATAGTTTTGGAAAACAATATGTTTCTATTTTTAGGGAAATATTTTTGCCAAAGGACTGGAGTGGCAATGGGGACCCCTTGTGCCAACAGCTATATGAATAGCTTGTTGAGTCAATGGGAGGTTAACAATGTGCTGAAGGGAAACAGATTTGTTTCATCCATTGCTTTTTACCGTATTTTTGCGGATTATATATTTCTTCTTTGGACAGGAGGTTGGAAAGAACTTAATGATTTTTTCGAATATTTGCATCAGACCATCACCTTTCTTAACTTCACAGCAACTATTTTAGATAAGAGCATAGAATAATTAGATGTGAGGCTGGAGAAGGATGTATTGATAATATTATAAACAGTAGGTATAGGAAAATTTGCCACAGAAGCCATATACTACATAGACAAAGTCTATACCCACAACGTATTCATAGGAACATAGTGAGGGGCCAGGCTATGAGGCTATCATAATTAAATAATAAGGATGATAGGTTTGTTTTAGACACTATAAGAATGAAAGAGGAAATTTTAGAGAGGGGTTATAATGAGTCAGAGTTAGATGAAGGGATGTTAGATCTGGATGATTTAAGAGTTGGCAGAGTCAACCCCTATTTTTCTGATGGTAAGAATGAGTTTATTCCAGAACATGACGGACCATCTGTGGTGAGGGGGATACCTATATTCCTAAGTTATTCTAGTAATATT
>NC_056732.1:5207361-5217361 GCF_019279795.1 Protopterus annectens | reverse complement strand
GTGGTGCAGTGACACAGGTTCAGTGACGCCATCATTCATCACATAATCCATATTCCTGTCTTGATATTTCATAGGTTCATAGGTGTGTACTAGGCTAATGGCCCTGGAGCCTTTACAAGCATAGCCCATAGAATTACCCTCGCATTGTACCACCCGACCTTAGTTCCCAGTGCCTCTGTCGAGTAGAGCCACTAGAGTGGTCGCTGGGGTGAATTTTCTATTTCCCATCCACTTACCAAGATTTCTCTTGAAGACGGCCAGTGAGGTGCTCTGTTTGACATGTATGGGAAGTCTATTCCATAGCATGGGCAGTCTCTGGGTTATGAATCTGTTCCTCCAGCATGTTCTGTTGACTGCGGTAATGAGGTTGAAGTCTCTGGAGCGTGTGATGCGGAGGGATTGGGATTTCTTTAGATGTAGCATTTCTAACAGAGTTGGGTCAGTCATGGCTTTGTAAGTCAAGCAGAGATCGCCTCTAAGTAGGCAATATGAGATAGAGAATAGTTAGAGTTTTTTGAATCTGTCCATATAGGACAAATGTTTAAGGCCTAGGATCCTCTTTGTGAGGTACTTCTGCGGCCTCTCCAGTTGTTGCAGGTGTTTAGTGAGGTACATGCCAAATGGGGTATTGTACTCAATGATTGGCCTAATGAGGGAAGAGTAGAGGGAGACAATGACCTCTTTCTTCCTGGATGCAAAACCCTTAGTAATGAGATGTGCCACATAGGACTTTCTGATCACAGTGGCAATGTGGTGCTCAAAAGACAGGTTGCTGTCAACCTGCGTTGCCAGATCTCTTATAACGCCTTCTGTCTTCAGTGGATTACCATCGATGTGGCAATTCATGGGAACCAGGTTTTTCCCAAAGGGGATAACGACACATTTTTTGGCACTGAGCTTAAGGCCATCGTTCTGACACCAGTCGTTGGTCTCAGTGAGGCCTTTCTGTAGGACGTCAACATCACTTGGGGAGTTAATAGTAGCTCCCAACTTGCAATCGTCTGTAAACTTTGTCAGCCAGAGTCCCTTCATGTTGGCCTGGATTTCAGAGAAGTAGATACCAAACAGGAGAGGACCCAGGACCAAACCCTGTGGGACTCCACTTGTGACTGGTCAGTAGTCTGACTTGGACTCAGCTACGTTCACACTGTGGGTTCTACCTGTGAGCCAATTTGCAACCCACCTAGTGATATAGGGGTTGATGCCTAGCTTAGTGAGTTTTTCTATGATTCCTGAGTGGGGAATGGTATTAAAGGCATTGGCCAGATCAAGGTAGGCTGTATGAACCACCTTGCCTTCATCCACAGCTCTGGTGACTGACTCAAAGAAGTTGACCAAGTTGAGCAGGCATGATCTACCCTTCACAAAACCAAACTGTGTGGGATCCAGAGTTTGGAGATTCCCTATATCCTTGTTTATTAGGCCCATAATGATGCGTTCCATAGCTTTGCATATCAGACTCATCAGGCTAATGGGGCGATAGTTCCCAGGGTCTGTAGTCACTCCTCCTTTGTGGAGAGGGATGACTGTAGCAGTGTGCTATTTGGTAGGGACAAAGCCTGAGATGAGGCTGTGATTGCACAAGACACACAGGTGAGGTGCCAGTTCACTCTGTAGTTCATGTAGAGCACATCCAGGGATACTGTCATGTCCCATAGAAGCTGTATTCTTGGCCTTGGACAGTGCTGTTTTAACCTGTGCAGCAGTAATACAGGGTGCCTGGCAATCTACTGGTATTGTGATTGGTCCTTTGGGGGGGTTAAAGTTGGCACTGAATCTGTCGGCCAGTATACTGGCAATATCTGTTGGCTCGGTATAGGAGGTACCATTATCTCATAGCAAATCTGGGTATTGCCATGGAGATTCTTTACATTACTATAGACAGCTTTGTGGTTGTCTGTACTATCTGCTGTAATTCTGTTTTTGTTGCTAGCTTTTGAGGATTTGATGAGGGATCTCAAGTTTTTGTTGAGGCTGATAAGGGAGTTTTTCCAGTCTTGGGAGTTCACCTTATTCCACATCAGTTTCCTCCTTTTGTTGTAGACTTTGTTTATGGCAGGGGACCACCAGGTTGACTTCTTTTTTTGGAGGAGAGCATCTTGGCTCTATTGGGTATGGTGAGATCCATGCATTTGTATACATGTTCGTACAGTGCATTGGTGTATGATTCAGCAGTCATGCAACTATTCTCCATTTGCATGGGTGACATGAAGTTAGCCACCTCTGTTTTTAGGAGCCCAAAGTTAGCCTTGGATAAGTTTTTCATGGCAGTTACCTTTGCAGGGGGTGGGGTGGGAGGTTTGTGGATTTCCAAGGTAATTAGTCTGTGGTCGGATCTAACCAGGGAGGAGTTAACTATTGGTGTAGAGCAATGATCGACCATGTTAGTAATGAACAGGTCAAGGATGTTGCTACCTCTAGTGGGGGTAAGAACGAGCTGGTCCAGGGCATTGAAATTAATGAATTCCAGGAAACGTTGGGCAATTGTATTGGTACATGAATAGTTTTCCCAGTTAATGGAGGGGTAGTTGAAGTCGCCCAGTATGAGAGTGTTAGGTTGGACCCTAATATTCTCCAGGGTGCTTAGGAATGTAGAGTGTGAGTCTTGGGACATGGTTGGGGACTTATAGCAGGCTAAGACCTGAACTGCTGTCTTACTCAATGTTAGCTGCACCTGAAGTATCTCAGATGTGTTATGTTGGGCTACCAGTCTGGAGGTGTGCATATCCTTTATGAATATGGAAACACCGCCGCCTTTGGAGCTTCGGTCCAATTTCTGGGGCCAAAAGGTGTGGAATGAGATATAGCCTGGTAGTGCAGAATAGTTTTGTGCCTGACTTTATGTAGGGCACTGAAGTTACCTAAGATGACTATTTTTACATTACAGACAATTGCACAAATAAGAATTAATCAAACAAAAATTGCCCAAACAAACTGGATAGAAAATTCAGTAAACATGGCTTTTAGTCCAGATCTACCCCATAAGAAAATATGCAATTGCTCCATGATGCAGCTGTCGACATAAGTTGCGTATATAATGATGTAGACAATGGCACCTCTCTATACCCACACATGTGAGAGTATGCAAAGGTTCGGCCTCATCTTCCTCACACAGAAAGCAATCTGTGTATATTTTATGGCACTTTCTGAAAATGAGTGCTTTGGAAATACTAGATTTTGTTGAACTACATTCAGGTCACTGTAATTAAAAAAAAATGTGAGCAACCACCATATAAGTTAGTATTATTTCAACATATAAGCCTGCTGTTGCCATCTTTTCTTCAGTCTCAACAGCTGTTTTTCATAACATTGGGCATTGGTATTAGCTAATCCAAAGCCCTCTGCACTTCTTAGTTATTTAGACCTTAATGTTATTTATGCCAGCAATACTTGTCTACTACACATGTACTGTAATGCTTGCATTTTCAGGTATATTAATCTTTCAGCATGGAGGCATTTAGCTTAAAGAAGAAGTGCACCCGCTCCTACAGTTTAACTCAACTCTTAGGTTTCTTTTCCTCCTACAGTATGGTTTTAGTATTGTTTGGGTACCACATATCTGCCTGTACTTTTTAAAATACTTGTTTCCTTGCCTTGGAATCAACTGAAGGGAAAGCCCACCCACTTTTTTAATTTTAACTATACACAGAGTTTGGTAGTGAAACTTTTCTCCATTTGTGTGACATACCACAGGTAGGGTTAGGTGCATGGACAGGAGTAGAGATCGGAATAGAGTTAGCACACATGTAAGGTGGTGCAAGGTGGCTATACCTAACCCTACACATTACATTATCAAAACACTTTCCTTAACAAAATGACACAGAACACATACAACACTAACTCTATTCCCTTCACTAACCCTAACTCTAACCTAACCTGTGAACATTTGCACATACACACTACCTGCTATAACAGAATATTTCACATTCTCACAAACATCGCCTTTTTAGTCAAACATTCATTTTCCTGCACACTTCTACAGATCTACACTATATAAAGCTTAAATTCAACCAAATGTGATTCATTACAATGTGTAATCAACCATTTGTGCTGTCGTTCTATTTTTGTTGATCATTTGTATTGAAACCAAATGAATGATAACTTTATATATGGATATATATACATATAGATAAAGATATAGATCCCTATCATATCCCCACAAGCTTGAACATTACAAGATTGGGCCAGGAATATCAAAAACCTGGAAGCACAGCCAACAAACTACAAACACAACACCTGCTTTTTTGCAGGGGACAAGACCCTCTGTGCCCTCTATACCCCATGCTAATTACACATACAAACTCTGAGACTGCAATGCAGTGGGGAAAGGAGCAACACCCAGTCTGCATTGTACTGCAATCCTGCACAACAACTTTTCATCCATTCAAGCTTCTGGGCTTTTGGTATTCTCGGCTTGATCTTATAAGATTCGTGGCTGTGGGACTTCAAACATATAATAGGGATCCATATAGATAGACAGAGATAAATGTGTGTGTGTGTGTGTGTGTGTGTGTGTGTGTGTGTGTGTGTGTGTGTGTGTGTGTGTGTGTGTGTGTCTGCGTCTGTGCATACAATAATTCTTGTCAAGTTTGAATTATAGTTAGTAAGATTACTGGACTGAGGTGGGTGAAATCCTGGAGAATCATTGATTAAAACTTTGACCTGTAGCTGTACAGTTAAAAGCTTACTAAGGTGTGACAGGTGTTGGGCATTACTCCAATGCACATTTGTTATGCACACTTACATCCCATTGCCCTTTGTACATTAATGGACACTCATGGAGGTAGTCAGATCCCATATTGGTGTTCTCAATTAGATTAAATTTTGATGGCAGCAGTGTGGGATTTAAAGCCTGTATTCCCTGTTCATTGATTTTGTAAGCATCATCATACTTTTCTACTAGTTGTGAATATTGTTTTGTTTACATCGCATGTGGAGACTAGTTTGATATACTGCAAACATTTTTAGTATAGTATGCCTTCACATGCATAATACTGAAGGATGTCTGAGTATAGTTAAGTATTAACATAATGTTAGCCTTGTAACAATACCTATGACATATATTGGCATTTTGCTGAGCATTTTGGTAATGTTCCATGAATACTTAAATTATATGATATAGCTAATGGTTCTGTGTCTCAAATGGCAGGCAAAGTTCTGTATTTTGTTACTGTATGACACTGATTTGTGTAGTTAATATTTCCAACATGTGGCATAAAAACAGTCAGAAACTAGTTCTATAGACAATAAAACTCATATTTATTTACAAGAGACAAAATAAATAGTAATTTCTTCCAACTTGGAGAATAACATAACTTAGAATAAATAGACCTTATTCACAATTCTATCAGGAAATAACCATTCTGTGCAATGAGTGCAAACACTTTCGTAGCTCATCTTTCTGACACACTTTCATATTGTTCCTTCTTTTTCAAACAACTCAGCAGTAAAAGACTGAAAGCACAATTCACTGAAGCCCCCTCAGCATTAACAGAAGTTATCACGTAAAAATGAATTCTCCTCATACTAGAGAATAACCTATCCCACACCTGGTAAAACGTTCTCCTATACAAGTTAATTAAATGTTTGCAGTTCTTATTGTAGCACTTGAAAACTCCTTCAAATCTCTCCTTCAGGCATTTGCCATTTATAGCTGTACTAATCCTTGTATACTCTGAGTGCACCTGGCTCTCCTCTTATTTTCCTTGGTGACCTCCCTCCCTGGTGGTTTTGGCTCTAAATGAGTAGCATCCACAACCTTTACTATACCACAATGGCCATTTGTTTACTGATGTATATACTATTAACATTTGTAGGCACTGAGATGGAAATTGGGGGGGGGTGGAGTGAGAATTAGGATGACAAGTTTACTGCAGAAGTGAATAGAGTAGTGATATAGGCCTTAAGCGAGAATGGTCTCATTAATGGATTAATTGATTAATTGATGGCCTAGTTAGCTAGCTGGTATTAAGGTCTAGCTTTGCTAGGTTTTGTGTGAAGCACAGCTGAGCACAACTACCCATCAGTGCTGTTAGGAGTCATGACCATGTAGCATAACCAACATACCACCATGAATTACATTGAAAGGAAAAAGACTCAAAAATTTGTGGTAGCTGACACTGTCTTTACCACCATCCTATCTGATACATCCTTATCTCTTTCTCTGTCTCTCTTTTCTGTAGTCAAGAAGTGGGCCTTATGATCTTAAATGGTGGAACTCATACTAATGTGCCACCTGGACATGGAGGTGCTTATACCTCCATGGTGCATATACATAGTTGTGCATTTATCATGAGACTACACTTAATCTTAGCCAAAAAGGTTGAGAAGTAAATAGATGTCATTCTATTCTCTATCTCATGAGCCTCTTTTGTCTTGTGCTACTGCTGCTGATAGATGTAGTCACTTGAGTGTGGTTAGGTACAGCTGTGATGTGAATGTACTGCAAAACCTGCATACAGGTTGGCACTGTACATCTTAGTATGTATTTATCTTGTCAACTGTTCTCTTCCTACAGTCACATTAGGAGACATGGTACTACACCTGGTGCAGAGGACACTGATGATGCTGGAAGCCCAACAGCAGATGGCATTGGCAACATGCTACTATGACTAGCCTCCAAGAACACTGGTGATATGAGATGGAGCAAGATGTATGATAACTGACAAGTTCTGTCCAGCTTAACTATTTCATTATGTTGTCTTATGCATTTATGCAATCAACACATTGGCACACCACCAGGTGGTATTTCTGGATAATCATGAGGTCTGCTGATGCCTCCTCTAAACCTGAACTTCTTCAATAGCACCTTTACGTCAGGACTCAGCATGCTGACATATTTTGTAGCGCCATTATCCACTCACTAACTAATTGTCAGTGGCAACATTCTGGATGCAATAATTAAATGAATTTATAAAAAATACTTTTCAAAGAAAGAGTATGCAAATGTTCTAGATGTTCTGCATAAAGCCTCAGTGACCATGATCATTTTATTGCAAGTCATAATGACATGTTCTAAAATGAGATACTGTGCAGAATTCTGGTTTAAAACTTTAAATTCATTGTTATGTAAACAATATAGTTCTCTGTGCAATTAAAATTAAATAACAAAATGAGGTCTGTGCAGGTACAGTGATCAAACAATTGAACAGTGAACTGTTATTTTTTATAAGTCATTAATGATGCATTCAGGCCAGTAAAGCCAAAGACAAAGTCAGTGATTAAGAAACCATGAAGTTGGAACAGTTGTATGTCCTTAAGGAGTCATTTGTAGATATCCCATGGCCCTACTTTCAAAGAGTTTAAGGCATTGCATAGCAGTTTTTCTATGTGACTGTTTTACTTGTTGTTTTGGCTCTTATTTGGGATATTTTGTAGTTACCCTAATGCTATGAACATCAGGCTTGATTATAAGATGGTGGTTTTCAGGAAATAGTCAAACTATTCACTTACGCTGTGCTGTTGAGCCTATAAGTCTGTACTCATCCATCATTAGACCCATTATAGAGTACAACGCCCCGTTTGGTATGTACCTCACAAGACATCTGCAACAGCTGGAAAGGCTGCAGAAATACCTCACTAAAAGAATCACAGGCCTAAAGCAGATGTCCTGTGCTGACCATCTAAAAAAGACTCCAGCTATACTCTGTGGCATATCGTCTACTCAGAGGCAAACTCTGCTTAACATACAAGGCCATGTCAAACCCTGAGCTGTTGGACATGCTCCATTTAAAGAAATCCCAATCCCTCAGAGCCACACACTCCAGGGATCTAAACCTTGTCATCACAATGAACAAAACATGCTGGAGGGATAGGTTCCTGACCCAGAGACTCCTCTTACCCTGGAATAGACTGCCCATACATGTCAAGCAGAGAGCCTCCTTGGCCCTCTTCAAAAGAAACCTTGACAATTGGATGAGAGATAGGAAATTCACCCCAGGGATCATGTCAGTCTCCCTGCTAGACAGAGGTCCAGGGAATAAATATTGTGGTAAGAAATATCCAGGGAATTGTTATGGCTAGGCTTGTATAGGCCCTAGGGCCAATAGCCTAGTACCGACCTATTAACCTATGAACCTATGAACCTATGCTTTCTTTCTATAACTGAATGAGAAGATGCTTTTTGTTCTGTTTAATTGAAATGTCGCTTTCTTCTAAATTTGGTGGAAATTTCTGACAGAAATCCATTGCTTAAAATTAAACATTTCACTTTTCTGTATAAGAAGACTGTTTGTCGACAAACTGAAGCAGACCCACTCACCAATGGATTTAGAAGTATAGTAGTTCTGTCTGTAATGGATTAAGTAACTGAAATATAAACAGTATTTTAACTGTATATGTCTATGTTAGTAAAAAAAATATTAAGGAAATGCATAATCAAAACAGAATCACAATTTAATTATGAGTCTTTTTTTTTTCAAAGAGTTTAGCCCCCTTGAACCCCATAGGTGGGGGCTGTGCACCTACAGCCTCATTAACTAAATATACTGGCTTTGACATTGCACTGCCTCATAGTAAATGGACTATTTCATTTTCAGAGTTGGTGTAGTTAGGATGGGAGTCAGGAATGCAGCCCTCACACTTTGGGTGAAGGGGAGAAGCACAGACACCCCTGCATAAATAGTAGTTAAAGGACAACTGCGCCCACAGACTCAAAAAACATATTAATTTCATCATGGTTTGATGTTTCCTACATTTTAATAGCACTCTGAGACTATTTTGAGCTTTTTAGATATTTTTAGATGCAATTTCTGACTCTGATCACATGGGGTCTGGCATATTGAAAAAATTCAGACTGTTTACTCTGCCTCAAGTATCCCAGAATGCATTATTTGTCTCCCAAAAATTGCATCAGATTTGCCACTTTTTCCCTTAAGTTGCCGTGACTTCATTGACTTAACAGGCATTCACTGCAGTCTTCAAATCCACTACTTTTGGTTAAATTGTTATCCTTTTTCAATGACCACTTGAAACACAAGCAGTGCAAATGCTACAGAACAGAACACAAAAGTGCATTTTCTAGCTCTTTCACCTTAGAAATGCTAAATTGCTTTCTTTTGTGAAGGCTGGAATCTAGCTCTTCAAGGAATCTCCCCTCCCACTTCACACCTACCTTCCCTAGCTGTCAAAGAGCCAAGGGTAATTTGACCCATTATCTGCATGTGATTGACAGCTCGTCACAGCAGGTGACCAGAGTAATGTACTGTTTGCTTGTCTGCCTTTTCCTCCTTACAGTGAGAGACTTTTTTTGTTGCACTACTCCTGTCAAATTTAAAACCAAGCAACATAAGCACTGGCAATAGTTCCCTGCTTTGCAAAGCATCAGTCTGCCATGTATTTTCCCTTCCTGTTTAAATAGCTAACAGATGATACACTATAAACAAATAATTTCAGACCTGCATGACAGCACCCACATGCTTTGAGTCAATATTAAAAAAAAAAGTTATGGTAATGCATACCAGTTGTAATTTGTTGCATTTTAATTGTGCCAGACATAGTCTTATGCAATAACATGCTGTTACTGTCTATGCATGGTCACTGCAAAATTATCCTCTTTTTGTAGCCGTTAATGTACTTCATCAGTAGGGCTGTTCTTAATAGTGAGATTAGTCAACTTATTTGGCTGGACTTCACAGTTCCAGTAATGGTCAACTACATATACTGCACCATATATTGGTTTACTCAGAATTTCACCGCTTAGTATGCATGGTCTTACTACATTTTTTGCTTTACAGTATCTCAATTTACAAAGTCTGCGCTCTATCCATTTATCTCTATAAATATAACCCCTGTATACATTAAGACTGCAGTGTAATGAAGATCCATCACCTATGAAACAGTTTATTTTAATGGACCTTACAAATCTATAGCAATCATATACCATTTAATTTTTAAAAATGTACCAGAAGTCAACTGATCCCTCAGACATACAAGATTAGCTGGCTTTTGGTTTACAATGTGCAAAAGTGGCAATTCCCACAGCACTATTGTGAAAAGCCTC
>NC_056732.1:5199787-5206861 GCF_019279795.1 Protopterus annectens | reverse complement strand
CTTTTGGCTTGCACTCCCCACACAAAAAAAAAAAAAAAAAAAAAAAAAAGACACTCAGCCCCTTACTTGCACTCCTCACACACACACTAGCCCCTGCTTGCACCCACTCACACACACACACACAGACACTAGCCCCTGCTTGCACTCACTCACACACACAGACACTAGCCCCTTGCTTGCACTCACACACACACACAGACACTAGCCCCTTGCTTGCACTCACTCACACACACAGACACTAGCCCCCTTGCTTGCACTCACTCACACACACAGACACTAGCCCCCTTGCTTGCACTCACTCACACACACACACACTAGCCCTCTTGCTTGCACTCACTCACACACACACACACACACACAGACACTAGCCCCTTGCTTGCACTCACTCACACACACAGACACTAGCCCCCTTGCTTGCACTCACTCACACACACAGACACTAGCCCCCTTGCTTGCACTCACTCACACACACACACACACACACACACACACACACACACACACACACACACACACACACAGACACTAGCCCCCTTGCTTGCACTCACTCACACACACACACAGACACTAGCCCCCTTGCTTGCACTCACTCACACACACACACACACACAGACACTAGCCCCCTTGCTTGCACTCACTCACACACACACTAGTCTCCCTTGCTTGCACTCACACTCACACACACACACACACACACACACACACACACACACACACACACACACACACAGACACTAGCCGCTTGCATGCACACACACACACACACAGACACTAGCCCCCTTGCTTGCACTCACTCACACACACACAGACACTAGCCCCCTTGCTTGCACTCACTCACACACACACACAGACACTCAGCCCCTTGCTTGCACACACACACACACACACACAGACACTAGCCCCTTGCTTGCACTCACTCACACACACAGACACTAGCCCCTGTTTGCACACACACACACACACAGACACTAGCCCCCTTGCTTTCACACACACACACACACACACACACACAGACACTAGCCCCCTTGCTTGCACTCACTCACACACACACACAGACACTAGCCCCTTGCTTGCACTCACTCACACACACACACAGACACTAGCCCCCTTGCTTGCACTCACTCACACACACACACACACACACACACACACACAGACACTAGCCCCCTTGCTTGCACTCACTCACACACACAGACACTAGCCCCTTGCTTGCACTCCACACCACACACACACACACACACACAGACACTAGCCCCCTTGCTTGCACTCACTCACACACACACACAGACACTAGCCCCCTTGCTTGCACTCACTCACACACACAGACACTAGCCCCCTTGCTTGCACTCACTCACACACACACAGACACTAGCCCCCTTGCTTGCACTCACTCACACACACAGACACTAGCCCCTTGCTTGCACTCACTCACACACACAGACACTAGCCCCCTTGCTTGCACTCACTCACACACAGACACTAGCCCCCTTGCTTGCACTCACACACACACAGACACTAGCCCCCTTGCTTGCACTCGCACACACACACACACAGACACTAGCCCCCTTGCTTGCACTCACTCACACACACACAGACACTAGCCCCTTGCTTGCACTCACACACACACACACAGACACTAGCCCCTTGCTTGCACTCACTCCTCACACACACACACAGACACTAGCCCCCTTGCTTGCACTCACTCACACACACACACAGACACTAGCCCCCTTGCTTGCACTCACACACACACACACACACACACACACACAGACACTTGCCCCCTTGCTTGCACTCACTCACACACACACACAGACACTAGCCCCTTGCTTGCACTCACACACACACACACACACAGACACTAGCCCCTTGCTTGCACTCACTCACACACACACACAGACACTAGCCCCTTGCTTGCACTCACACACACACACAGACACTAGCCCCCTTGCTTGCACTCACTCACACACACACAGACACTAGCCCCCTTGCTTGCACTCACTCACACACACAGACACTAGCCCCCTTGCTTGCACTCACTCACACACACAGACACTAGCCCCTTGCTTGCACTCACTCACACACACACACAGACACTAGCCCCCTTGCTTGCACTCACTCACACACACAGACACTAGCCCCCTTGCTTGCACTCACTCACACACACAGACACTAGCCCCCTTGCTTGCACTCACTCACACACACAGACACTAGCCCCTTGCTTGCACTCACTCACACACACAGACACTAGCCCCTTGCTTGCACTCACTCACACACACAGACACTAGCCCCTTGCTTGCACTCACTCACACACACAGACACTAGCCCCCTTGCTTGCACTCACTCACACACACAGACACTAGCCCCCTTGCTTGCACTCACGCACACACACACACACACACAGACACTAGCCCCTTGCTTGCACTCACTCACACACACAGACACTAGCCCCCTTGCTTGCACTCACTCACACACACAGACACTAGCCCCTTGCTTGCACTCCACTCACACACACAGACACTAGCCCCTTGCTTGCACTCCACTCACACACACAGACACTAGCCCCTTGCTTGCACTCACTCACACACACAGACACTAGCCCCTTGCTTGCACTCACTCACACACACAGACACTAGCCCCTTTGCTTGCACTCACTCACACACACACACAGACACTAGCCCCCTTGCTTGCACTCCACACACACACAGACACTAGCCCCTTGCTTGCACTCACTCACACACACACACAGACACTAGCCCCTTGCTTGCACTCACACACACACAGACACTAGCCCCTTGCTTGCACTCACTCACACACACAGACACTAGCCCCTTGCTTGCACTCACCACACACACACAGACACTCAGCCCCCTTGCTTGCACTCACTCACACACACACAGACACTAGCCCCCTTGCTTGCACTCACTCACACACACACAGACACTAGCCCCCTTGCTTGCACTCACTCACACACACAGACACTAGCCCCCTTGCTTGCACTCACTCACACACACAGACACTAGCCCCCTTGCTTGCACTCACTCACACACACACAGACACTAGCCGCTTTTGCTTGCACTCACTCACACACACAGACACTAGCCCCCTTGCTTGCACTCACTCACACACACAGACACTAGCCCCCTTGCTTGCACTCACACACACAGACACTAGCCCCCTTGCTTGCACTCACTCACACACACAGACACTAGCCCCCTTGCTTGCACTCACTCACACACACAGACACTAGCCCCCTTGCTTGCACTCACTCACACACACAGACACTAGCCCCCTTGCTTGCACTCACTCACACACACACAGACACTAGCCCCCTTGCTTGCACTCACTCACACACACACAGACACTAGCCCCCTTGCTTGCACTCACTCACACACACACACACAGACACTAGCCCCCTTGCTTGCACTCACTCACACACACACACACAGACACTAGCCCCCTTGCTTGCACTCACTCACACACACACAGACACTAGCCCCTTGCTTGCACTCACACACACACACAGACACTAGCCCCCTTGCTTGCACTCACTCACACACACACACACAGACACTAGCCCCCTTGCTTGCACTCACACACACACACACAGACACTAGCCCCCTTGCTTGCACTCACTCACACACACACACACACACACACAGACACTAGCCCCCTTGCTTGCACTCACTCACACACACACAGACACAAGCCCCCTTGCTTGCACTCACTCACACACACACACACACACACACACACACACACACACACAGACACTAGCCCCCTTGCTTGCAGTCACTCACACACACAGACACTAGCCCCCTTGCTTGCACTCACTCACACACACAGACACTAGCCCTCTTGCTTGCACTCACTCACACACACAGACACTAGCCCCCTTGCTTGCACTCACTCACACACACAGGCACTAGCCCCCTTGCTTGCACTCACTCACACACACAGACACTAGCCCCCTTGCTTGCACTCACTCACACACACACAGACACTAGCCCCCTTGCTTGCACTCACTCACACACACAGACACTAGCCCCCTTGCTTGCACTCACTCACACACACAGACACTAGCCCCCTTGCTTGCACTCACTCACACACACAGACACTAGCCCCTTGCTTGCACTCACTCACACAGACACACACACACAGACACTAGCCCCCTTGCTTGCACTCACTCACACACACAGACACTAGCCCCCTTGCTTGCACTCACTCACACACACACACACACACACACACACACACACACACACACACACACACACACAGACTAACCCCCTTGCTTGCACTCACTCACACAGACACACACACACAGACTAGCCCCCTTGCTTGCACTCACTCACACACAGACACACACCGAAAACGGCAAAGTCTACCTAAAATGTAGGGCTATAATCTGAAAATAGCCTTCTTCGCAAAGAACATGCTACAGTTGCAACCAATGTGATGGCAGCATAAAACTGGCCATGCATGCAGGCGTCTGTTAGAAAAACTCCGGTTTCGGGTATAACAAAGTTATGCAATAAACTAGGAAGGAGAAACTCTCAAAACACGTTCAAATTTCTGAACCACACGTTCGATGATGTTTATGAAAAGGTACAATGAAAATAAATGTTTCAATTTCCAAATATGTTGAACCATTTTACATAAAACGGAAGTTATTCAAGGAACCACTGCCCACCACTTCGAAATTCCACAGTAAAAACACCAAACTCTACAGATTAATCTTTTTGGGCCGTTTCTCATAAAACTTACGATTTTCTGACAAATGATTGAGGACTGAAGTTAGAAAATAGCAGCACACATTTAAGTTTCAGACGTCGTATGCATCAGAAAATATCATGCTAGTGCATAAACAGTTATTCAAACACGTTTTACTACTAAATGGTCTTGCAAACGTGCATCCAACAAACCACCACTAAGCGCATAAATTAATACAACACAAAACTAGCTTCAGCATTACAGATTATACAGCCCTTCAATAAACATGCGCCGATCAGAAAACGCCATATACAACAACAACGCGCAATTGAAGACAACGTGGTTTCGGCGTTCATTAAAAAAACTTAGCTATAACAAAATAAATACAACATTGTAGCATGCCCCTAGCTTCAAACTCTAAATTAAAGATGCCGACTGTACAAACAAAACCGAATGGAGCACACAAATCTCAAAGGCCAGCAAAAGTAGAAAACAATAAACTAACGACTCATCAATAATACTAATTTAAAAAAGCCCTACAGACTTATAAGCATTAGATACAGTAAAAAAATGGACAAAATATCAGTGCTAGGGGCACACAAACTATAAAATTACACAGATAACTTACCTTAAATATGAGTTCTTCCAATGCTCGACAATACAAACAACGAGCTGGTCCTTCTCAGAAAATGGAGCCAATAGGATTCACTTTGAATGAAAAGAAGTTCCACACAGCAGCCACTCAGTTTTATTCATGGAATTGTGGGCTGGCCAAGGCAGTGATGACATCACATGTGGGAGGATCACAGGGGCTTATATGCAGCATGCAAATAAGGCATAGTATACGTCAGTTTGGGGGAGGAAACCACCCAGGAGTTACTTGAGGAGCTATGGCAGATGTGACGACATTATTTTAGAGACGAGTAGACATTTTTAATTTTGGTTTTAAAACGGAAACGAAAATAGTACGGAGAATTAGGAAGCTCATCAGTAAAACAGTTTAGATCATTTTATTTTAATGCAGCAGTTATTTTTTTTTTGCCTGTAACACATAAGGGGGACTTAAGAAAACAGCAGATAGAGCTATTGGATTTTATATCCCATTGTTTTCCTTTAACTTCATTCATTGAGTGCTGCAATTTCATTTTCAGTTTTAGTCCACTTTGCTGTGCAAATATTACTACTAATTATATGTTCAATGTTTTGCTTTCACATTGTAATGTCACGAAATCCAGACTTCCAAGTTAATTAATTTAATTTATTTATAGATTAATCAGGCAATTAATTTGGTCCGTCTCAGATCCTTTTCAGTCAAGACCAGGCTATGAAAACAGGCATAAATGCAGTATATTTTAACAAACAAGTTAATAGTTAAGACGCATTCCATCAAAAAACATACTGATGGAATTTACTGTGATAAAAAAAAATGCAGCACGCAAGCAAATGTTTTTGTAGTGAGGGTTTCCATGTGGGGGACTGTGCCACTTATTACCCTACTAAATGGTTGATGAAAGGGATTTTGCTCAAACAATCAACAAATTCTCTTTCAATGAATGGACTTTTCAGCTAAAGGTAGAATAACCAACTTTTTGCCATACAGCTTGACTGACTGTGTTTTGCTTGCTCGTTTCATATTTTTCACCTTACTTATAGTATGGTGTATGTACACTGTCCCTGAGAAGTGGATTCCTCTAGACTTCAAGAACTGCTTTGCTGCACGTCCTCAGAACGACTAAACTCTTGTTTGCTGAGTGACATATAGGAGTGCCCAGCTGCTTCAGTAGTATAGCATTCAGTGGGGTTCATCCAATCAGCATAGCTCATTAAATAAGTAAGCAAAGATGAGAATGTGCTTCCATATTCTAATGGAGTTGTAATGACTGCATTACTGATACACATTTTTCTCAGGACTTTTGTGCTCATCCTGAACATAGTTCCTGCATAGTTCAAACATACCACATATGCTTACCTAACATGAATGTACCTGTAATACATAAATAATCTTACATATGCTGCAGGATTAATAAGTAACCAACTGTGGATTTATAATGCAAACACTGTTGAGGCTACACTACAAACGGATGCGGAATAAGCACTGTGGTAAGTTTTAGAATTTATATTGTCATTGCTTTTATACACTGCTTTATAGATAATGTGTACGTATGTATAAGTATATATATATATATATATATATATATATATATATATATATATATATACACACACCACCAGACCACTAAGATCCAGCAACAAAAATCACTTGCAGATCACTAAAGCCAATAACTCTGCTGGTGAAGCACTATTCTCTTGCGCCATAGCCAAATTATGGAACTCACTCCCACACACAATTACCTCCGTACC
>NC_056732.1:5117287-5192287 GCF_019279795.1 Protopterus annectens | reverse complement strand
T
This sequence comes from Protopterus annectens, assembly GCF_019279795.1. Classification (NCBI taxonomy): domain Eukaryota; kingdom Metazoa; phylum Chordata; order Ceratodontiformes; family Protopteridae; genus Protopterus; species Protopterus annectens. The sequence goes on along the minus strand of NC_056732.1, from coordinate 5,192,286 downwards.
GTGATACAGAAGAGCAACTGTGGCATTCCTAGCCACCCAACAGTGTGAACCTTGGCTCTAGACAATGTGTAAAATGTGAAAAAGGGGTTGTGGTTGGATAGATGGATATACATATACTTATATACATATACATACACACACACACACACACACACACATATATATATATATATATATATATATATATATATATATATATATATAAATAAATATATATATACATATACACACACACACACACACACACACATATATATATATATATATGTATATATATATATATATATATATACACACATACATATCTATATAAAGAAAAAGGGTGCGAGAGTTATATAACTATGCAAATGCGCATGTCTAAATGATTAAAACTGATCTCTTTATAGGTTCATAGGTTCATAGGTTCATACTAGGCTATCTGCCCTAGGGCATTTATAAGCCTAGCCAGAGTTGTGTGGCTTTCACCACCCCTTAGGTTGAAGAATACTATACCCATTAGTTTGCCGTGCCTCTGTCCAGCAGTGATACAGAGATGATCCCCGGGGTAAACCTACGATCTCCCATCCACTGGTCAAGATTCCTCTTGAACAGAGCCAGTGAGGTGCTCTGTCTCACATGGACCGGAATTCTGTTCCACAGCATAGGGAGTCTCTGGGTGATGAATCTGTCCCTCCAGCAGGTCCTATTTATATCCGTGTTGAGGTTTAAGTCTCTTGCTCTTGTGGCTCTGGTGGATTTGGATTTTTTGAGGTGGAGCATGTCCATTAATTCCGGGTTGGATATGGCCTTGTATGTCAGGCACAGGTCACATCTGAGCAGACGGTATGCGACTGAATAGAGTTGGAGTTTCTTCAGTCAGGCAGCATATGGCATATTTTTGAGCCCCTTTATCCTTTTGGTGAGGAACTTTTGGGGTCTTTCCAATTGCTGCAGGTGTCGGGTAAGATACATTCCGAATGGGGCATTGTACTCAATCATTGGTCTGATAAGTGAAGAGTACAGGGGAACAATGACCTCCTTTGATCTGGATGTGAATCCCTTCATAATCAGGTGGGCAATGTAGAAGGTCCTCCTAACCACTTTGGCAATGTGAGTGTCAAAAGAAAGGTTACTGTCAACTTGGGTCCCCAGGTCCCTGATAACCTCTTCTGTGCTTAATGGATTGCCACCTATGTGGTAACTTGGGGTTACCTTGTTTTTACCAAAGGGTATGACTGTACATTTTTTGGCGTTTAGCTTAAGGCCATGGCTCTGGCACCAGTTATCCATTTCTATGAGACCTCTCTGAAGGATATCTGTGTCTGATGGATTTTCAACTATGGCCCAGTTTGCAGTCATCTGCAAACTTTGTCAGCCACAATCCTCCTATGTTTGCCTGCACTTCTGAAAAGTAGATGCCGAACAAGAGGGGGCCCAGGACTGAGCCCTGTGGGACACCGCTTGTGACCGGCTTGGAGTCTGACATGGCACCAGCAACTCTAACCCTGTGGGTTCTGTCCTTGAGCCAGTTTGCAACCCAACTTGTGACATATGGGTTTACATTTAAGCTGGTGAGCTTTTCTATGATACCCGAGTGGGGTATTGTGTCGAAAGCTTTTGCAAGGTCAAGGTAGGTTGTGTGAACTGCCTTACCCTCATCAATGGCCTTGGTGACTGTTTCAAAAAAGTCGACCAAGTTCAAGAGGCATGATCTGCCCTTGACAAAGCCGAATTGGGTAGGATCCAATGTCTGTAGGTCCCCTATGTCTTTATTTATGAGTTCCATTATGATCCTCTCCATAGCTTTGCAGACCAGGCTTGTTAAGCTTATGGGGTGGTAATTACCAGGGTCCGTAGAAGCACCGCCTTTGTGGAGTGGGACCACAGTTGCCGTACGCCACTCTTTGGGTACGTATCCTGTGGTAAGGCTAAGATTAAACAGCAGCCTTATGTGTGGGTTTAGTTCATAGGTTCATAGGTTCATAGGTTTATACTAGGCTATCTGCCCCAAGGCATTTATAAGCCTAGCCCGAATTTTTGTGGCTTACGCCACCCCTTATATGAAAAAATACTGTACCCATTAGTTTGTTGTGCCTCTGTCCAGCAGTGACACAGAGATGATTCCCAGGGTAAACCTACGATCTCCCATCCACAGGTAAAATAAATTCCCACTGCCAGTCTCGAACCCAGGACCTTGGTAACATTAGTCTGTATGACCTACCACTAAGCCATGAGTTCGTGTAGCACACAGCCGGGGACACCATCCGGTCCCATTGATGCTGTGTTTTTAGCTTTAGAGAGAGCAGCTCTCACCTGGGCATTTGAGATGATTGGGAGGCTACACTCTGCTGGGATAGATATTTCTCCTTTTGGGGGGGGAGGGGAGAAATTTTCACTGAACCTGTCTGCCAGTATGTTTGCAATGTCTGTGGGTTCAGTGAGATTTTTGTATCATTTTGGACTAATTCTGAGCATATCTGGGAGTTTCCACCCAGATTTCTAACATAACTAAAGAAGGCCTTATGATTGTCTTTTGAGTCCTTGGTGATTTTTCTCTCAAAGTTGGCCTTGGATGATTTTATGAGTGATCGTAGTTTTTTACTAGTATTGATCAGAGATGTCTTCCCTTTTAGGGATTTTGCTCTATCTTGTAGTAGCTTTCTCCTCTTGTTGTAAAGTTTGTTTATGGCTGGGGTCCACCAGATCGGGCGCTTGCCTTTGGTGGAAAGGGTCTTGATTTTATTTGGGATTGCTTGATACATGCAATCCTGGAGGTGCTCGTAGAAAGCATTTGTAAGGGATTCAGCAGCGTGGTTTGTGGTTTCCAATGGCTCAGGGGCCTTGAAGGATACCACACCAGTCTTAAGAAGTGTGAAGTTGGCTTTTGAGAAGTTCTTCACTGTGGTCTTTTTTGTTGGGGGTGGGGGCGGGATGTGGATCTCCAGTGAGATTAGTTTATGGTCTGATCTCACCAATGAGGGATATACTTCCGGTGTGGAGCATTTTGTCCCCATGTTTGTGATGATCAGGTCTAGTATATTTTCACCTCTTGTGGGAATGGTGACAAGTTGTTCCATAGCATTTGAGTTTATGAACTCCAGGAACCTTTGGGCTAGGGTATTGGGGCTTGAGTAATGTTCCCAGTCTATGTTTGGGTAGTTGAAGTCACCCAATATGATGGTGTTTGGAGAGACATTTATACTCTCCAGTGTCTTCAGGAAGGCTGTGTGGGGTTCCTGAGGTTGAGAGGGTGGCCTGTAACATGCTACAAACTGTAGAGCAGTTTTGCCTGTGGTTAATTGCACCTGAATGGTCTCTGATGCTTCGTGATTTGCCACCAGCCTGGAGGTGTGGGTATCCTTGATGAATATGGATACACCCCCTCCTTTTGTGGTACGGTCCGGGTTTTGGTGCAGGAACGCATGATATGAGGTAAAACCTGATAGTGCCGGGGTGCTCTCAGGAGCCTTGAACCAGGTTTCAGTCACAGCACATACATCGATTTTCTCCATACTGAGGAGGGCTTTGAGGGCTTGCATCTTGAGATTTAGACTTCTGGCATTGAGCAGCATTACCCTTAGTTTTTTCCATTATTGTTTTCTAGGGCGGTGGGTTTAGAATTTGAGCCTTGTCTAAAAAAGGCACTATGGGGGTGGCAAGAGCCTTTGCCAATACCCGGAAACCCAGGGGTGACAGGTGCAAGCCGTCCCTTGCGAAGCAGCGTGGCTTGTCAAGCATGTCATTCCAGGCAGACAGACATTGGATCCCCTTAGAATGACACCAGAAATTAAGCCAATTATTAAAACTGATCATTTTGTTTCTGTATTGTGGCATCATTCTTGGTGAAGGAAGGATACTGCTCAGGGTCAGGGTCATACCAGCCTGGGCTACATAATCTGAGAGCTCCTTTATGTCTCTTTTCATGTAGTCCAGGGAGGTACATCTCAGGTCATTCACACCAGCATGGACAATGACTGAGTCATACTTGTACTTGCTGTGGAGTGACCTGAGTGCTTGTGTTATGTGGCGGATTCTAGCGCCCGACAGGCAGCTTACTGTGACCTTCTCCTTGTTCAGTCTGGTGAGTGGGACGTCAGTGTGTCTGACTATGGAGTCACCTATGACAAGTGTGTCTGGCATTGTGTTTGGCCTTAAGGGCTGTGACTGATTTGCAGACTGACTTTGTGATCTATGTGTTGCTTGTGTTATGTCATGAGGTGGCAGTTGTTTGGGTGTCTGCTTTGGAGGCCTATGCTGTTTTGGTAAATTTTTGATCAGTGCCTCCGAGTATGTCTTTGTGTGTTTATGTGTTTGATTTGTAGCTGTGATAGTTCTATGTGAGACTGGGTTTATGGTGTGTGTGGTTACCTTTTCCTCCTGTCTGGTTTTGCCAGTCCTGAGTTGAGAGAGCTCAGCCTCCAGTTTGGCTATATAGTTGCATCTCTCGCATGTATTTGTGTTTTGTGGGAGGAGGAGAGGGTTGTCTGTGTACATGAGGCAATTGTAACATTGCCTTAATATTCCCAGATTCACCAGCTGAGCAGGAGAGGGCGCTAGCAACTGACCCTTTGACATGCTAGAAGAAATGAAAAAGTTTGCTGTGTAACTGAGTCAGAAAGGACCTATAGGGAAGTGGGTACTCAGGGGGATTTTAAGCTAGTGAAGTACTTTGTATAATATAGAAGTGCTTTACCTGACTAAAAAATGCTTTAGGAACCAGTGCTGAGCTTTACAGATAGATAATAGACTGTTTAGATTACAAGTACAGCAGTTCTAAGGGAAAAAATGAAGAGCAGACTTTACGGAGCCAGAAATAGTTTAACCTTGTTTAACCGGCGCTGCCCGATGGTGCTCTAGTGGCAACTCCGCGCTAAATGCAGAAAAGGCAATAAGTCAGTAGTACAGGCTAGCACACTTTAGTGGGCAGCCAAATAATTAAATTAAACAGCAAACAAACACTTTTCGACTTGAATTAGACTAATTTCGACTAAAATGTACTTTTAAGTGCAGATAATAAAAATGCAGTAAATAACTATGAAAACAGTTAAAGCTTGCTCTAGGTAAGCAGTAGAAGGTAAAACAAATATAAAAAACAGCAGGATACTTAATCAGGAAAGCAGTCGCTTTTTTCAGTTCTCTGTAGCCAGGAAGACTCAACAGGACCACGTGGAGCTGTGTCTGAGCAATATGGCTTCAAAACAATGCCAGTGGCAGATCTTAACCAGGGAACTTCAAAAGAGCTAGAAGTGGTCCAAAATGACCAATTACTACAGCTTCTTGTGCTGAGGTCACTTCCCTCAAGGACAGGTAGGCTATTCAAGGCTCCCCACTCCCACTGCTGAGCTAAGAAACTTCCTTCTATCCAAGTAAGGCAATGGACAACACAGGAACTACAACACAGCCCAGGATACAGCAAGGCCTGTAAACTGGTCTAACTAGTTTAACAGAGGCAGGAAAACAAGGAATATTTTTTTGTTTTTTTTGTTTTTAAATAGAAACCCACAGAAATGCAGAAAAGGCAATAAGTCAGTAGTACAGGCTAGCACACTTTAGTGGGCAGCCAAACAATTAAATTAAACAGCAAACAAACACTTTTCGACTTGAATTAGAATAATTTCGACTAAAATGTACTTTTAAGTGCAGATAATAAAAATGCAGTAAATAACTATGAAAACAGTTAAAGCTTGCTCTAGGTAAGCAGTAGAAGGTAAAACAAATATAAAAAACAGCAGGATACTTAATCAGGAAAGCAGTCACTTTTTTCAGTTCTCTGTAGCCAGGAAGACTCAACAGGACCACGTGGAGCTGTGTCTGAGCAATATGGCTTCAAAAAATGCCAGAGGCAGATCTTAACCAGGGAACTTCAAAAGAGCTAGAAATGGTCCAAAATGACCAATTACTACAGCTTCTTGTGCTGAGGTCACTTCCCTCAAGGACAGGTAGGCTATTCAAGGCTCCCCACTCCCACTGGTGAGCTAAGAAACTTCCTTCTATCCAAGTAAGGCAATGGACAACACAGGAACTTCAACACAGCCCAGGATACAGCAAGGCCTGTAAACTGGTCTAACTAGTTTAGGAGAGGCAGGAAAACTGTCTACACAAAAACTGAAGAACTAGAGAGTTGTGTAACTAAGGATTTGTTAAATAGCTGTGAATGGAACCTGTGATGTTGTGTTTGAGGGTGGAGGTGCTTAAGGTTTATTAAATGACTGAAATACTAACAGATGTCTATCAGTCGCATAATGAACCTTGATGCAGAATATGTTCTAAATGCACTTCTTTCACAACATGTACTGACACTACAGCGTAGATGGTGAAATCCTGTTGGGATTTTGATGTAGAGGAGGGATATCCCATTTTGCTCATCATGCATTGAGCCTGCTGTTTTATCTGTGATGACATCTCCAGGAGTGGCTTCTGTATTCTGTGGTGTCAACATACAATGCTGCCGTTGTTAGAGCATACCAAGGTGAGTTTGCTAAAAAGTGACTTAGTTGGATAGAGAGAATAGTGATGCTGATTGTGACAAGCCCCTAGTGCTGATACATTCTTTTTTGGGCAGTCGAGGATATACATATAGTCAAACTGAATGACAAGTTCTTCAGTTGAGTCAAGCATGTTGTTTATAAGCCACATAAATTTGGAAGGAATTTATTTAGGAGGGGGAAAATACAGGCATGTTAGCTTATGAGGTGTAGTGACATATCAAAATCATAGTTCTAAAGAGTCCCTGGCTTTTCATTTTGCAGCACACAACTAGGGTTGCCACCTTTTCAAATGCCCAAAGAGGGACATTTTTGGTACAAACGTCAGATTTTGCAGGCCAAAACATACCCACGGCCAGTACAAAGGACAGAACTTCACTTTTTTGCCTAAATAAAAGATTATTTTTGAAGCATTTTAGTTGCTTATTCTGTTTCTTATAACATTTAGATGTTTCAGATACAGAATAAATGTTTTATACAACTATTACATAAAATACAAGAAATAATTTTGTCCTAAAATCTCAGGACATTTGCCATTTTTACAATTTTTTTGTAGGATACAACTGCCCAAAGAGGGACTGTCCCTCGCAAAGTGGGACAGGTGGTAACCCTACACACAACCTAATCCCAGTGAAAGAAGCAGATTGTGTTCTTTGTGTTGGGAAAATGGCTCTTGCAGGCTTTCAGTACAGCTTGCCTGAGTCTGTTACTCTGCACCTGTTAGCAGTTTCATGTAGGACTGCAAACAGCAATGTATACGCTGCCTGTATGGCTTCATGGGTTCATAGGTAACTACTAGGCTAGCTGCCCTTGTGGGCCATTTTAAGTTAGTGCATTTCCCTTTTTGTGTTTGAAATAACCTATCCCATTTAGTAATAGATTTGCCTTACCCATCTCATGGTCAATAATTATATACATTACCCCTAGAAAAATAACTGGGATCTTGCCATAGATACTTTGAGGGGACGCATGCATGGGATAAAGCATTTAGGAGCTGCCTCTGTTCATTAGTAGTACAGGAGCAGTCCTGGGGTAAATGTTCTGTCTCACATCCACAGAACTAAGTTGCACTTGAAAATGGATAGGGATGAACTTTGTTTTATGTGGACGGGGAGTCTGTTTCATAGCAGCAGTATTATAAGTGTACACTAGGGGCAAACTACTGATGTTAAGTTGTCTATCTCGCCTTCGTTCTTGCTGGTTGGAATTGGAGCCGATCCTCGGCTCCGACTCGGCCATTTTCTATAGCTCGAGAGCTGTTTACTGGCTCGAGGCTACCCCTTATCCCATGATGCCTAGCACTAGCTACCCAGATCTCGTTTGCTGCTTCAGCTGTGAAGTGTCGTTTTTCTGGCTCAGGCTCGTATAAAGTTTCTTTATAGAACTTTTTTACTAGAAATAGTCTTTTTTCCTAGGGGTTTTTTGTTAGTTTTTAGTTTTATATTTGCTGTGTTAACCAAGTGTGTATTTGTAGCTTCCTTCCCTTCCCTTTAGAACTCGTTTAATTTAGAGAGTTCTCCCCCCCCACCCTCCTTATTCCTGTCAGGTTAGCTGTTTAAGTTAGAGGCTTTCCTTCTATCTTCCTTATAGGCTAGCCATTTGAGTTAGAGGCTTTCCTATTTAAAAAAAAAAAAAAAAACTTTAGCTTTAGTCTGTAGTGTACTGTGTTTTTCTCTTTAGACTGTATTTTGATTGGTTAGCTATTGTTGTATTTTTTGTTACAGGATGTCCAAAGAATCCAAGTTGTCTGGGTTAAAGAAGTTTGACTCATGCTATCAGAAAATGTCTCTGACAGATGGGCACACTTCTTGCATCTATTGTTTAGGCGCTGTGCACCTGCAGGACTCTTCCCATGCATTTAGTCCAAGAGTTCTGCAGGAGAATAAGAATAAGCTTATTCTTAGGGGCGTTTTAAAGCCCCAGGATTGACCGGCCAAGACTCAGCCTGTGAAATCCCCTAAATCTACCAAATCGTCGGCTCCAAGTTCGGAGCCATCTTTGGTTCAGACTCTACCTGCTACTTTGGTTCTGGCTGGAACCGATAAGACTATCTCCCTGTCAGCTCCATCAGAAACTTTGGAGCCTTTGTGGAGCCACAAGAGGCTGAGGTCCCCTTCTCTGGAATCGATACATTCGGCTCCTTGGTCTCCCCTGCTGCAAAGCGAGCGCAGTCACAGATATTCTCCCTCCTCTCCATCCTCTAGGCTCTTGGATCACGACGTGGAGAGAGTGGGCAGTAGGTTGCTAAAGTCGCAGGCACTTGCCAAGATGTTGTCCAGCCCTCCTCAACAGCTGTCGGCTCCATCCACTTCTATCGATGTTCTTCCTCCAACTCCATTGAGTTCAGAGCCGGAGTTCATTGGGGTTCGAGTAGTGGAACCGTCGGCTCCGATAACTTTATCTCCTTCGGTTCCATTGTCGGCTCTGATTCGGCCGGGGCTCCCTCGTCGGCTCCGAGGGGGCATGAGGCATCGGACCCTTGTCCGACCCAGTTCTCCCTCTCAGAGCTTCGGCGCAGGTGAGCTCGGCTCTTACATCGGCCTTGGAGCCATCTCCCTCTGTGCGGAGAAGGATTCTGATGTGTATATATATATATATATATATATATATATATATATATATATATATATATATATATATATATATATATCCTGGTGTGATATTCCTTGTGCCGAATATATGTATTTTTATTTCTGTGTATGGTTATTTCACCATGATTTTGTTATAATATTTACAACACATCACCCTGCAATGTTGTTTCACATTTTCAAAGAGGTGTTACTTCAGTCTGCAGTTACTCAAGGAAAAAAGTAGCAGTAAGTCTTTTTAAATTAAGATTGGTAAAATTTTCGAAATGATTTAAAATCAGTGGCTGGGAGGGACTGAAGTTGTTAAAGGGTCTTTGACTGTTCTATAAGCTTTACAGAGAGACAGTTCACAAGCTAAATCTCAATTCTTCTACTTCTCAATTACCCCCCCCCCCCCCCAAGTATTGTAAATACAGACTAGAAACAGCAGGTAAAGCATATCACATCAGCCCAAAGACACACACACACACACACACACACACACACACACACACACACACACACACACACACACACACACACACATATATACACTGACACACACACATATATATATATATATATATATATATATATATATATATATATATATATATATACACACACACACACATATAGATATATACACTGACACACACTGACACACACACACACACACACACACACACTGTTACACATCTGCACATGTATTTTATAAATGGCATGCTGGTTGCAATGTTGAGAAAGTTTACAGGTAAATCAACAACAAATGACTCCTTTTTACTTGAGACATGCTATTGATTCCAATAGTATTTGTTACTTTATTTCCACCAATCCAATGCTCGACAGGGATTCAGCAATAGCTTAAAATAGCAGCAGCAAAATAAACTTTTCAATGCACACAAGTAACACAAGTATACATTTTTCACTCTAACGATGCTGGAAAATAACAATGGTGTTCGTAATGTCAGTGCACAAATAAATATTTTTTATACTTATGACTTCAGTCACTATGTTGCTCTAACACTAATTCCCAGATTCCCAAAACTAAACTCATCAAAATCTGTAGGATTTGTTGGTAATGGCTATAACTGGCACCGTTTACATCTAAATTTATATATTTCTTTCCAAAAAAAGTAAATGATCATTTCAATTTAGTAGCTTTGGATCACTTATTACTTTCTTTGTGCATTTGAGTTCTTTTTTTTAGGTATCTAGTGGAAGTGATGGTTAGTCTGATGCTTCAGAATGTAACAAAACTATAAGGTTTTATCCTGAGAATTGTGATGATTATTAGCATCACTTCAGTGTATGTATGCCATATGCAAATCTAGATGCATAATTTATTAGTACGTGTGTGTGTGTGTGTGTGTGTGTGTGTGTGTGTGTGTGTGTGTGTGTGTGTGTGTGTGTGTGTTTGTGTATACATATATACATATATAAGTAAATTGTTTCCTCCCACATTCCAAACACTTGTAGTAGATAGACTGAACACTCTAAATTGGCCATAGGTGTGAGTGTCCATGTGAGTGTGATACAGAGGAGCAACTGCGGCATTACTAGCCACCGACAATGTGAACCTTGGCTCTAGACAATGTGTAAAATGGGAAAAAGGGGTTGTGGGTGGATAGATGGATATACATATACTTATATACATATACATACACACACACACACACATATATATATATATATATATATATATATATATATATATATATATATATATATATATACATAAACAAACAGAGGGTGGGAGAGTTATATAACTATGCAAAAACGCATGTCTAAATGATTAAAACTGATCTCTTTACATCTGTTTACACAAAAACTGAAGAACTAGAGAGTTGTGTAAATAAGGATTGTTGTAAGCCACATAAATTTGGAAGGAATTTATTTAGGAGGGGGAAAGTACAGGCATGTTAGCTTATGAGGTGTAGTGACATATCAAAATCATAGTTCTAAAGGGTCCCTGGCTTTTCATTTTGCAGCACACAACCTAATCCCAGCGAAATAAGCAGATTGTGTTCTTTGTGTTGGGAAAATGGCTCTTGCAGGCTTTCAGTACAGCTTGCCTGAGTCTGTTAGTCTGCACCTGTTAGCAGTTTCATGTAGGACTGCAAACAGCAATGTATATGCTGCCTGTATGGGTTCATGGGTTCATAGGTAACTACTAGGCTAGCTGCCCTTGTGGGCTATTTTAAGTTAGTGCATTTCCCTTTTTGTGTTTGAAATAACCTATCCCATTTAGTAATAGATTTGCCTTACCCATCTCATGGTCAATAATTATATACATTACCCCTAGAAGAATAACTGGGATCTTACCATAGATACTTTGAGGGGACTCATGCATGGGATAAAGCGTTTAGGAGCTGCCTCTGTCCATTAGTAGTACAGTAGTATTCCTGGGGTAAATGTTCTTTCTCACATCCACAGAACTAAGTTGCACTTGAAAATGGATAGGGATGAACTTTGTTTTATGTGGATGGGGAGTCTGTTTCATAGCAGCAGTATTATAAGTGTACACTAGGGGGCAAACTACTGTTACAGATGTTTCCAGAAATCATATGAAACATGTAAAGTTTATTTTTCTATTAATAAGTTATTTATTTATATTTGTTTACCGGGGTACTGCACTGATCTCAATGGACCATTTGCAGGCTCAGCCCAGGTAGCTGACAGAAAAGTGAAGCGATTATGGTAGGTGCCTGTCTGTCATCAAAAATTATGCAATGATAGCTCAAGGAAGTTGTCCAGTATGGGGTTTGATACAGCTTTCTAGAATTTGCTCATAAAGCTAGGCTTTCTGGACTTTCTGCATTGTCTGTGCACACTGGTTGGTGTCATTATTGAGCTTTTCTGCAATATTTCACTGTTTGTCAAAATGTTTGTAATCTAGTAGGCTGCGTTTTGATCCCATGTGGTAGAGGCATAATGACCTGAGATTTTTATTATCGGTAGAGATCTGCTGTTTCGGACTGTTGATTGCCTGTGCTAGTGGACACTGACTCTTCAAGACAGCCGTGCTGTCTATTTTGACAGAAATCATGATATGTTTTTTCATTTGTGCTTTTAAATGTTATTGCATGGCTTTTGCACTTATTATGTGCGTTTGAAGGTAACATCACAATATGCTTTGCTGTTGGATGTTGTCACCAAGTAGTAACTCTACATATGCACTGATATACTACATGCAGTAACAGACAGTCCCATATGTCTGAGTATTTGATGCATGCAGGGGTGGAGATCTGCAGAACTCCTCTACATTTTCAGCTGTTTCAGAATCCCTAGTATTGCTTCAGTTGATGTCACTCTGTGTCCAGGTTTGTACTTCTCTTTGGAATCTTGCTTTAAGTGTGGTCTTTATTTTGAATCTTTTGTGTATCATTTTACTTATGCTGCTGGAAGCCTTTACAGATATGCAGAGGTGACATTAAGAAAATCTGGAGACGGGGGCAACCCCCCCTCACAATTTTGTTTTTTGTGCTTCTGCATTAAGTACCCTGAGTGTGCATTTATGTCAGCTGGTATGATTGCTCTGTGCTATCCTTCTCACAAGCACACCCACTGGAACTGTTTTATTACCTTATTATTCTCTTTCACATATAGTTGACGTCTCCAGATATATAAACTGCTGCAAAGTCTTCGTAACTACTGATAAAATTACAATGTATAAATAACATTTTCAGATTCTCATTACTCACTCTGCATATAAGTAAGTAATAAATCTTTAAGCAATATACATAAAGCAACTTTTATACATATCTTGTGAACATGTAAAAATAAACCCCAGCAGGACAGAAGATCCACAAAATATGTTTATTGAGTGCTTTCGTTTGGTATAATACAAAACTTCATCAGAATATCATGAGGTTTGCTTTTGTATGGTCCATGAAATCTTAAATAAAGAGCTTCAAATCAAAATTAAATCCAGAGACGAGTGATACTCAGAGCAATGCAGACCACACAAAACCTTTTTGTGTGGTCTGCATTGCTCTGAGTATCACTCGTCTCTGATGAAGTTTTGTATTATACCAAATGAAAGCACTCAATAAACATCTTTTGTGGATCTTCTGTCCTGCTGAGGTTTATTTTTACTGATTTGCTTGCATTTGAGCTTGTGAACATGCTTATGAGGCTGAGGGGGGTCATATGCTTTTATATTGGTTAAACCTTCTCTGCCCCAATAATCAAAAATGTAAATAAATAAAAAAAGTAAATAAACTTACATTAAAAGCATTGGTACAAATTTTAAAGTGGATTATTACACTTGTAAAATTTCTATAAAGAGGTTTTTAAAAATGGAAAAAAATGTAAGTAAGCTCTGTTCATATGCAGAGATTTAGTGCATTGTCCGGCCATCTCTTTCAGTCAAGGAAACATTTTTTTTCTTGCCATTTTATAATGCTGTTTACTTAACTGCACAAAATTACTGTCAGGGTCCTTTAAACTATTAACATTCTTGCACTGTGTTGTTACTGTTGTCACCTGAACTCCTCTTAAAAAGGCTTCTAGATTATTCGTAATTACAGGAGCAACACAAAAGTAAATACAAATGGACCAGATGGTTTACTATTAAAAAGTCGGCGTAGCATTGCACGCCTATGAACTATTCGAACTACATCTGTTCGAATAGTTCATATGTGTGCCAGCCACGTAATCGAACAGAATATTTGTGAATGGTCTGTGCATTCACAAATATAACGTTCGATTATGTACAGGGATCGCGATACAGTGTGGTAAGGGAAATACATCCCTTTCCTCACTGTAGTGCGATCTCGGAATTGGAATATATAGTTGGGGGTGTGTGGGGGGTGCAGGGGGGGCTTGCCCCCCGGCATAAAACGGGATGTTAGGTTTCCTAGTTAGGGAGTTACAAGAAGGGTGGGATTGCTGTTAAGTGCCGAAAATGTCACATTCGACATTTTTGGCACGAACAGCTGTTTTTCGACATTAGGGCCATTAGGTATTGTGTACTTTCGGCAAAACACTTCGCTCATAAGTACCATTTTTTTGTTCACTTTCGAGATTTTAATAGTAACCTGGACCAGATGCTACCAGCCCTAACTACATTGTTTACATATCTTGTTTTTCGACATGTGGAATACCTCACATTACTTTGTGCCTCTATGAGTTTTTTCTATTCCTTTTCAAAACTCTCAAAAGCGCCAAGCTGCAGATGATGGCTAAGATTCCAGAATATTAAATGCATGATACACTGTAGCCCATACTTAACAACCTAACTCTACCAAGGATCTCTCTGTCTAGCTCTTTTTACATATGCCATGTATATACTAGAAGGTATGGCAGTAATAAAGGTAGGAAACTCTGCTATGTTGTCTGAATAGCAAACAAATACAGTAGGTTCATAGGTTCATATGTTCATACTAGGCTATCTGCCCTAGGGCATTTATAAGCCTAGCCAGAGTGTGTGTGGCTTTCACCACCCCTTAGGATGAGAATACTATACCCATTAGTTTGCTGTGCCTCTGTCCAGCAGTGATACAGAGATGATTCCCGGGGTAAACCTACGATCTCCCATCCACTCGTCAAGATTTCTCTTGAACAGAGTCAGTGAGGGGCTCTGCCTCACATGGACTGGGATTCTGTTCCATAGTGTAGGGAGTCTCTGGGTGATGAATCTGTCCCTCCAGCACGTCCTATTTATATCCGTGTTGAGGTTTAAGTCTCTTGCTCTCGTGGTTCTGGTGGATTTGGATTTTTTGAGGTGGAGCATGTCCATTAATTCCGGGTTGGACATGGCCTTGTATGTCAGGCACAGATCACCTCTGAGCAGACGGTATGCGACTGAATAGAGCTGGAGTTTCTTCAGTCGGGCATTGTATGACATATGTTTGAGCCCTTTATCCTTTTGGTGAGGAACTTTTGGGGTCTTTCCAACTGCTGCAGGTGTCGGGTAAGGTACATTCCGAATGGGGCGTTGTACTCAATCATTGGTCTGATAAGTGAAGAGTACAGGGTACAATGACCTCTCCTGATCTGGATGTGAATCCCTTCATGATCAGGTGGGCAATGTAGAAGGTCTTCCTAACCACTTTGGCAATGTGAGTGTCAAAAGAGAGGTTACTGTCAACTTGGGTCCCCAGGTCCCTGATAACTTCTTCCGTGTTTAATGGATTACCACCTATGTGGTAATTAGGGGTTACATTGTTTTTCCCAAAGGGTATGACTATACATTTTTTGGCATTTAGCTTAAGGCCATGGCTCTGGCACCAGTTATCCATTTCTATGAGACCTTTCTGGAGGATGTCTGTGTCTGATGGAGTGTCAATTATGGTGCCCAGTTTGCAGTCATCTGCAAATTTTGTCAGCCACAATCCCCTATGTTTGCCTGCACTTCAGAAAAATAAATGCCGAACAAGAGGGGCCCAGGACTGAGCCCTGTGGGACACCGCTCGTGACCGGCTTAGAGTCTGACATGGCACCAGCAACTCTAACCCTGTGTGTTCTGTCCTTGAGCCAGTTTGCAACCCATCTTGTGACATATGGGTTTACATCTAAGCTGGTGAGCTTTTCTATGATGCCCGAGTGGGGTATTGTGTCGAACGCTTTGCTAGGTCAAGGTAGGCTGTGTGAACTGCCTTACCCTCATCAATGGCCTTAGTGACTGTTTCAAAAAAGTCGACCAAGTTCAAGAGGCAGGATCTGCCCTTGACAAAGCCAAATTGGGTAGGATCCAGTGTCTGTAGGTCCCCAATGTCTTTATTTATGAGTTCCATTATGATCCTCTCCATAGCTTTGCAGACAAGGCTCGTCAAGCTTATGGGGCGGTAATTTCCAGGGTCCGTAGAAGCACCGCCTTTGTGGAGTGGGACCACAGTTGCCGTACGCCATTCTTTGGGCACGTATCCTGTAGTAAGGCTAAGATTAAACAGCAGCCTTATGTGTGGGTTTAGTTCCTCATTGAGTTCATGTAGCACACAGCTGGGGACACCGTCCGGTCCCATTGATGCTGTGTTTTTTGCTTTAGAGAGAGCAGCTCTCATCTGGGCATCTGAGATGTTTGGGAGGCTAGACTCTGGTGGGATAGATATTTCTCCTTTTGGGGGGAGGGAGGGGAGAAATTTGCACTGAACCTGTCTGCCAGTATGTTGGCAATGTCTGTGGGTTCAGTGATATTTTTATCATTTTGGACTAATTCTGAGCATATCTGGGAGTTTCCACCCAGGTTTCTAACATAGCTAAAGAAGGCTTTATGATTGTCTTTTATGTCATTAGCGATTTTTCTCTCAAAGTTGGCCTTGGATGATTTTATGAGTGATCGTAGTTTTTTGCTAGTATTGATCAGAGATGCCTTCCCATTTAGGGATTTTGCTCTGTCATGTAGTAGCTTTCTCCTCTTGTTGTAGAGTTTGTTTATGGCTGGAGTCCACCAGACCGGGCGCCTACCTTTGGTGGAAAGGGTCTTGATTTTATTAGGGATTGCTTGATCCATACATTCCTGGAGGTGCTCATAGAAGGCATTTGTAAGGGTTTCAGCAGCGTGGGTTGTGGTTTTCACTGGCTCGGGAGCCTTGAAGGATACCACTCCAGTCTTAAAAAGTGTGAAGTTTGCTTTTGAGAAGTTCTTCACTGTGGTCTTTTTTGCTGGGGGTGGGGGCGGGATGTGGATCTCCAGTGAGATTAATTTATGGTCTGATCTCACCAATGAGGGATATACTTCCGGTGTGGAGCATTTTGTCCCCATGTTTGTGATGATCAGGTCTAGTATATTTTCTCCTCTTGTGGGAATGGTGACTAGTTGTTCCATAGCATTTGAGTTTATGAACTCAAGGAACCTTTGGGCTAGGGTGTTGGAGCTTGAGTAATGTTCCCAGTCTATGTTTGGGTAGTTGAAGTCACCCAATATGATGGTGTTTGGAGAGACATTCATACTCTCCAGTGTCTTCAGGAAGGCTGTGTGGGTTTCCTGGGTTTGAGAAGGTGGTCTGTAGCATGTTACAAACTGTAGGGCAGTTTTACCTATGGTTAATTGCACCTGGATGGTCTCCGATGCTTCGTGCATTGCCACTAACCTGGAGGTGTGGGTATCCTTTATGAATATGGATACTCCCCCTCCTTTTGTGGTTCGGTCCGGATTTTGGGGCCGGAACGCATGATATGAGGTATAACCTGATAGTGCTGGGGTGCTCTCAGGAGCCTTGAACCAGGTTTCAGTCACAGCACAGACATCGATTTTCTCCATACTGAGAAGGGCTTCGAGGGCATGCATCTTGAGGTTTAGACTTCTGGCATTGAGCAGTATTACCCTTAGTTTTTCTCCATTTTTGTTTTCTAGGGCGGTAGGTTTATCATTTGAGCCTTGCCTAAAAAGGCACTATGGGGGTGGCAAGAGCCTTTGCCAATATCCGGAAGCCCAGGGTGACAGGTGCAAGCCGTCCCTTATGAAGCAGCGTGGCTTGTCAAGCATGTCATCCCAGGCAGACAGACATTGGATCCCCTTAGAATGACACCAGTAATTAAGCCAATTATTAAAGCTGATCATTTTGTCTCTGTATTGTGGCATCATTCTTGGTGAGGGTAGGATACTGCTCAGGGTCAGGGTCATACCGGCCTGGGCTACATAATCTGAGAGCTCCTCTATGTCTCTTTTCATGTAGTCCAGGGAGGTCGTCTCAGGTCGTTCACACCGGCATGGACAATGACTGAGTCATACTTGTACTTGCTGTGGAGTGACCTGAGTGCTTGTGTTATGTGGCGGATTCTAGCGCCTGACAGGCAGCTTACTGTGATCTTTTCCTTGTTCAGTCTGGTGAGTGGGACGTCAGTGTGTCTGACTATGGAGTCACCTATAACAAGTGTGTCTGGCATTGTGTTTGGCCTTAAGGGCTGTGACTGTTTAGCACACTGACTTTGAGAACTATGTGTTGCATGTCTTATGTCTTGAGGTGGCAGTTGCTTGGGTGTCTGCTTTGGAGGCCTCTGTAGTTTTGGTAGATTTTTGATCAGTGCCTCCGAGTATGTCTTTGTGTGTTTATGTGTTTGTTTTGCAGTTGTGATAGTTCTATGTGAAACTGGGTTTGTGGTGTGCGTGGTTTCCTTCTCCTCCTGTCTGGTCTTGCCAGTCCTGAGTTGAGAGAGCTCAGCCTCCAGTTTGGCTATATAGTTGCATCTCTCACATGTATTTGTGTTTTGTGGGAGAAGGAGTGGGTTGTCTGTGTACATGAGGCAATTGTAACATTGCCTCAAGATGCCCAGATTCACCAGCTGAACAGGATAGGACGCTAGCAACTGACCCTTCGACATGCTAGAAAAAGTGAAAAAGTTTGCTGTGTAACTGAGTCAGAAGGGACCTATAGGGAAATGGGTACTCAAGGGGATTCTAGGCTAATGTAGTACTTTGTTTAGTATACAAGTACTTTACCTATATAAAAATGCTTTAGGAGCAAGTGCTGAGCTTTACCTATATAAAAATGCTTTAGGAGCAAGTGCTGAGCTTTTGAGATAGAGAATAGACTGTTTAGATTGCAAGTAGAGAAATTCTAAGGGAAAAATTGAAAAGCAGACTTTACAAAGCCAGAAATAGTTTAACCTTGTTTAACCGGCGCTGCCCGATGGTGCTCTATGGGCAACTCCGCGCTAAATCACACAAAAGCGCGCTAAAGCGGGCTTTATAGCAGGGGGTTGAAAAGAGCTAGGAATTGACCCAAAATGGCCAATAGACTACAAGTTTCTGGCTGGATCCACTGCTCTAGGGACAAATAGGCTGCTCAGTGTTCCCCACTCCCACTGGTGAACAAAGAAGCTTCCCTTTATCCAAATAAGGATATGGAATAGCACAGGAACCAAGCCAAAGCCCAGAGATCAGCAAACTCTGAAGACTGGACTATTGTAGTTCAGTAAGGCGGGAAAAAAAGATTTTTTTTTTTTTTTTTTTTTTTTAGAAAACAGAGGAAAAACAGACAGTAAATGCTATAAATGCTTTTAAACGGCTAGCACACTTGAGTGTGTTAGCCTACAGGTAAAATTAAACAACAAATAACTTTTTTAAAAGTGCAAAACAGTTAATCAACACAAAAACAGTTTAAATAGAATGCAGAGCTGTATAAACAGGCGAAAATGCAGTCGCTAAGCAGTAAATAATCAAAAAGCCAGAAAAAAATACTTAAATCAGGAAAAAGTCACTCTTTTGCTCTCTGCTGCTTGTAGACTTGTCCACTGTAAATTATTAATATTGTTTGCAGTATGAAGAATGCTCTGAATAATTTAAGTGTTCACATATTGAGGTAATCTTTTATATTATTTATTGATGGAAATATACATCCCGAAAATATGGGTTTAAATTCTATGAAATTCATCCTCTTCTGACGTTTTATTTGGCTTACATGCTGTATCTATAAACAAATAAGCTCTAATCTAGTGTAACCGCATTCACTATGCAATAATCTTATTTAGTTTTGAGATAATTTTGTTCTTAATGTTTTTATTGGAAATATGTTCCAGGGTATGACTACCTCAGTGATCATTTCTCATGCATGCTTTAGGCTGATATAGCTGTTCCTGATGGCAACTCAAAATAACCTTATGTTTTGTCATGTTTTGTAAAACAAATGACATTGCCTCATTAATTATATTCCACAAGAACAGGAAGTCTTCACTTGCTTTCCTTTCTATACCAGTACTATGTTAAGCTTTATGACAGTTGTTCATTTTGTTGTAAAAGTTCTGCATTCAAACATGGCAGGATTCAATGGGAGTAGTTTGATGAGATTAGTTGTGTGAGGTGATACACAGTTGTTTGAAGGATCATTTGGTCACCAGAGGTCACTGTTGGGCACAGTCTCTCTTTATCCCTAGTTCACACAGCTCACGATCACAGTGTGCCCCTCAACCCAAGCCCTTAAGGCAAAACATTTTGCCCAATGTACTAATCATAGGAGACTCAGTTGTGAGGCACACTGATGTCCCACTCACTAGGATGAACAAGGTGAAGGTGACAGTCAGTTGTCTATCAGGTGCCAGGATCCGCCACATAACACATGCACTCAGGTCACTCTACAACAAGTACAAATATGACTCAGTTATTGTCCATGTGGGTGTGAATGACCAGAGACATGCCTCCGTGGACTACATGAAGAAATGTGATGGAACTCTCAGATTATGTGGCCTAGGCAGGTATGACCCTAGCCCTGAGCAGTATTCTACTATCACCCAGAATAATACCACAGTACGAGCAGAAAATGATTGACTTCAACAATTGGCTAAGTTTCTGGTGTCATTCTAAAGGGATCCAGTATCTGTCTGCCTGGTACGACATGATCGACAGACCTCGATGCTTTGCCAGAGATGGCCTGCATCTGTCACCCCTGGGATTCTGGGTACTGGCTAAGGCTGTTGCCACCCCTATAGTGTCTTTTTTAGGTAGTTTTCCAAAGACCAACATTTCTCCGTAACAGCTACAAACAAATGCAATTTGAGGGTCATGCTGCTCAATGCTAGAAGTCTAAATCTCAAGATGCACTCGCTCGAAGCTCTCCTCAAAATGGAGAATGTCAAGCATCTGTGCTGTAACAGAGACCTGGTTTAAAGAGACAGAAAGCACCCCTGCACATCCAAGCTACAACTCATTCCATACCTTTTGGCCCCAGAATGGGGTCGGAAGCTCCAAAGGTGGTGGTGTCTCCATATTCTTAAAGGATATGCACACCTGTAGACTGGTAGCCCAGAACAATTCAGCCGAGATACTTCAGGTACAACTAACACTGGGTAAGATGGCGATAAAAGTCATAGCCTGCTACAGAACCCCAAACATGTCCCTAGACTGACCCGCCAACTTCCTAAGCACCCTGGAATCTATCAAGGTCCAACCCAATACTCTCATACTGGGTGACTTCAACTACCCTTCCATCAGCTGGGAAAACTATTCAAGTACAAATGTACAGGCCCAATGCTTTTTGGAATTTATCAATTCCAGTGCCCTGGACCAGCTCATTCTGACCCTCACTAGAGGAAGCAACATCCTCAACCTGGTTATCATCAACATGGGAAATCACTGCTCCACACCTATAGTCAGTTCCTCTCTGGTTAAATCTGACTGCAAACCGATCACCATGGAAATCTCCATCTCACCTACACCCCCCGCTAAGGTGACCACCCTGAAAAACTTCTCTAAAGCTGACTTTGGGCTCCTAAAAGCAGAGGTGGCTAACTTCTCGGTACCCATGCCAATGGAAAATAGCTGCATGACTGCCGAATCATACACCAATGCACTGTACGAGCATGTACACAAATGCATGGACCTTGCCATACCAAATAGAATTAAGATGCTCTCCTCCAAAAAAAGGAAGCCAATCTGGTGGTCCCCAGCCATAAATAAACTCTACAACAGAAGGAAGGAAGAAACTTTTTCAGAAAGAAAATGAAGTCACATGACTGGAAAACCTCCCTTATCAGTCTCAACAAAAAGCTGAGATCCCTTATCATATACTCTAAAGCCAGCTATGAAGGCAGAATTGCGGCTGACAACAAAAACAACCACAAAGCCTTCTATAGTTATATCAAAAACCTCAAAGGCAATACCCAGATTTGCTCTGAGTTATTGTACAATGGCACCTCCTATACTGAGCCAATAGATATAGCCAACATACTGGCCGACAGATTCAGTGCCAACTTTAGCCGCCCCCCCCCCCAAGGGCCCTATAACAATACCAGATGAAAGCCTGGTACCCACCATTTCTGCAGCACAGGTAAAAGCTGCATTGTCCAAAGCCAAGAACACAGCATCCATGGGACCTGATAATATCCCTGGCTGAGTCCTACATGACCTACAAAACGAACTGGCACAAAATCTGTGTGCCCTGTTAAATCACAGCCTTACCTCAGGCTATGTCCCAAACAAGTGGAGCACTGCTAAAGTCATCCCACTCTATAAAGGGGGAGCAACTACAGACCCTGGGGACTATCGCCCCATTAGCCTGACAAGCCTGGTATGCAAAGCTATGGAGTACATCATCATGGAGCTGCTTAACAAAGATATAGGCAATCTCCAAACTCTTAACCCCACTTAGTTTGGCTTCATCAAGGAGAGATCCTGCCTGCTGAACCTGGATGACTTCTTCGAGGCAGTCACCAAGGCCGTGGATGAGGGTAAGGCAGTGCATACAGCCTACCTCAACCTGGCCAAGGCCTTTGATACCATTCCCCACTCATGTATCATTGATAAACACACCAAACTAGGCATCAATCCTTACATCACTAGGCGGGTTGCAAATTGGCTCATAGACAGGACCCACAGAGTCAAAGTTGCAGATTCCAAGTCAGACTGTTGATCGGTCACGAGTGGAGTCCCACAGGGGTCAGTCCTGGGCCCTCTCCTGTTTGGCATCTACTTCTCAGAAGTCCAGGCCAACACAGAAGGACTCCAGCTGACCAAGTTCACTGATGACTGTAAGCTAGGAGTCATTATCAACTCCCCAAGTGATGCAGACATCCTACAAAAGGGTCTCTCTGAGGCCAGTGACTGGTGTTGGAACCATGGCCTTAAGCTTAATGCCAAAAAATGCGTTATCATCCCCTTTGGAAAGAACTCAGTTCCCATGAATAACCACGTTGATGGGAGCCAACTAAACACTGAAGGGGCCATAAGAGATCTGGGCACCCAGGTCAACAGCCACCTCACCTTCGACCATCACATTGCCACTGTGGTCAGAAAGTCTTTCTACATGGCACATCTTATAACCAAAGGTTTCGCATCCAGGAAGAAAGAGGTCATCATCCCTCATTAGACCAATTATCGAATATAACGCCTCATTTGGCATGTAACTGACCAGACACCTACACAACAGCTGGAGAGGCCACAAAAGTACCTCATAAAAAGAATCCTAGGCCTTAAACACATGTCCTACATGAACAGACTCAAGAAACTTCAGTTGTTCTCAGTCTCTTATCTGAGTCTATGTCAGAAAAATGAAAGATCAATGTCTCGAACGCTCATATGAGCGAATATTCCAAAACTCGAAATTGCACCCCCTGCTAAATATATATTCCAACTCCGAGATCGCACTACAGTGAGGAAAGGGCAAATATTCTGATCCACACTGTAGTGCAAAAAAAATAGCAATATCGAGGTTTGAAATATTCGCTCATGTGAGCGCTCGATATTTCAAACATTCATCGTTCTAAAGTAAACCCTCTTATCTTCTACTTAGAGGTGATCTGTGCTTGACTTACAAAGCCATGTCCAACCCAGCCCTACTTGAAATGCTACACCTAAAGAAATCCCAATCCCCCCACGCCACACGCTCCAGAGATCATAACCTCATTACCACAATTAACAGAACATGCTGGAAGGACAGGTTCATCTCCCAAAGACTGCCCATACTCTGAAATAAGCTTCCCATTCATGTCAAACAGAGCACCTCACTGGCCCTCTTCAAGAGAAATCTTGACAAGTAGATATTTAACAAAGTTCAGTCCAGGGATTATTCCAGTTGCACTACTGGATATAAACAATAAACAATAACAGAAATGACAATAGGCTAACCTCTGCCATCTTCCTTGACTTATCAAAAGCCTTTGACATGGTCAACCATGAACTTCTTATTCTTTCTCTAAAATCCATTTCCCTCAACACGCACACTATCCAGTGGTTCCAGTCCTACCTAACTGGTAGACAACAGGCGGTACTATGGCAGAGCAAACTCTCCAGCCAGCTACCTCTCACACTTGGTGTCCCTCAAGGCTCCATACTAGGCCCACTACTCTTCTCTATTTTTATCAATAATCTTCACACTGCTATCCCTAAAACTACCTGTATTCAATATGCAGATGATTCCACTCTCATCTGTTCAGCCACCTCCCCATGAGAACTACAAATCTTAACCCAAAATACATTTAACACTATTGAGAACTGGCTCACCAGCCAACACCTACTACTGAATCCCAATAAAACTAAACTTCTACTCTTCACCCCCACTAGTAGATCTGCCACACTTTCATTCTCTGTCAGGTCTAACAATGGCACCACCATCTCACCATATCAACACACTAAACTTCTAGGGGTTATCATAGACAATAATCTCAAATTTGACCTACAGGTCAACAACACCATAAGACTAGCAATAAGACGCTTGGACCATTGTATAGAAACAAGACACTCCTAACCCAACTGGCTAGGACTGAAATCTCCCGATCACACCTACTCTCTACTCTTTTATATGTCTCACCTGTATTCTCAAACCTCAATAAAACCAAACTAAGTAAGCTGTCCCATAGCTACAACCATATTGCCAGATTCTCCACTGGCTCCACCTATAGAACCCATCACTGCCAGAACCTGAAACAACTAGAATGGCTAGAACTGCCCAGCTTAATTCAATTCAATCAATTCAATTCAATCAATTCAATTCAATCAACTCTTAATAGCGCACAACGTTCTGTACCACTCTAAAGATACCCCCTCTCTTATAAATATTATTAAGCCATATAGCAACCTGAGATCCCTACGGTCAGCCAACAAATTACTGGTCCAAATCCACAAAGCTAATAACTCAGCTGGTGAATCCCTGTTAATCAACTTTGTTGGCAAAACCTGGAATGCCTTGCCAAACTATATAACCCTACAATCCTCCACAAGTCTCTTCAAAAAAAACCTCAAACAGTATCTCAAATTGAACTGGCTATGCCCATGTACCAACCCGGATTAAGTTATAAAACAATAGCATAATCAGTAATTATCATAACATCTAACTACATCACCATGCTATGTATCCAGTCTTACTTGTAATTGCATCTGTCCATGAGAACTGTGAGTCCCTACTAGGGACTAACTGTGAGTTACAATCTTACTTGTAATTGTGTCTGTCCATGAGAACTGTGAGTCCCTACTAGGGAACACTTCTAAACCAATGTACATAAGGTATATTACCACTTTTTTTATATATATATTCTAATTGTTTTCTAACTTCTTGTGTAACCTTTTGTATGTTTGACTATGTGGAGCTTTTCTCCCCGGGCCTCCGCTGATAATGGACATGTATCCATTCGGACTATCCCGGTAAACAAATGTAAAATAAAATAAATAAATATGGGCACTGTAAACTAACATCTGGTGGCATGGTGCCTGGGCAATTATTTTTCGGCTAGGCTTGTAAAGGCTTCAGGGCCATTAGGCTAGTACACAACTATGAACCTATATGTTTACACATGTTTATATTATATGGGCAAGTAGAGACACAAACATTTATGTATGTGCTAAGACTTCTCAGCAAAAACCTTTAGTTTGATTTTGGTTTATATTCATTCGTTGGTGCTCCATTTATCCAATTAAGCTCATGAAAACTGTAGATGTAGCAGCAAATGCAAAGCAAGGCTTATTAAGGTTGGACGACTGTAGAATTTTAATGTCTTGTAGACTGTGCAGTAGATGTGCGTGCATGACACATATGTAAATGTGTTTATCTGTGTGTGTGTGTGTGTGTGTGTGTGTGTGTGTGTGTGTGTGTGTGTGTGTGTAGAAGGGCAATACCCTGTGTTGTATTAGCTTCTTAGTGCTTATCATAGTCCCCTGTGTACTACTATTGTCTCTTTATAAAAGGTCTAAGTAAAACCATAAATCAAAGGAATTTTTTTGTAGTATCTTATTTATCTATTTATTTGTTATTTGATAACTAGTTAAGTGAATTGGTCTACTGACCCTTTTCAGGGTCTATATTAAATCATTGGAAATGGCTTTATCAAACCCTCCTCATGTGGGGACTGAGTCCCCCCACCCCCCACTAATTATATATATCAACTCCGAGATTGCACTACAGTGGGGAAAGGGCAAATTTCCTGATCCTACCATACTGAGATCTCAGTCAGAACAGTTCAACAAACAGCATGTTCGATAGAATGCCATTTGATATGCCATTCAGTGATCTGGTCTTTTGATGAAATAATAGAGACCCCCTCCTCATCCAGGATCCAGGCTCAGAGAGCAGATGAACAATTAAAGTTTGATTTGTCTATTAGTATTATAAGCAGTTATCGTTTACATGTACAAGCATTAATATTATAAAATGAACATGCAATACACACTTATTGTACATGTACAGAGCAGACATCGATATAAAAATATCAGAAAATGCATATAAAACGCACACGTACTTAAGATATTTACATCAGTATGTACAGCTGACACTTGTCAGTTTAAAAACTCAACAGAAGAGTGATGTAGAATTATGTAGTTGTGGCAGATAATTTGAATGTTAACCCATAACTTGAAAGCAAATGCAAATGGCTTCCTTCTGAAGGTAGTCTTTTAGAGCTGCTTTATAAGCATTGAATGACTGTTGGTTTCTAACATCTTTTGCGAAGTTATTCCATGTGGCATTGCTTAATTGCAGAAGGCACCTTCCTATATTCTAGTTTTGAATGGGGGTACTAGGACTTAATTGCAGAAGGCACCTTCCTGTATTCTAGTTTTGAATGGGGGTACTAGGACTTAATTGCAGAATGCACCTTCCTGTATTCTAGTTTTGAATGGGGGTACTAGGACTTAATTGCAGAAGGCACCTTCCTGTATTCTAGTTTTGAATGGGGGTACTAGGACTTAATTGCAGAATGCACCTTCCTGTATTCTAGTTTTGAATGGGGGTACTAGGAGTAGATCATCATTATCTGTCTTTCTTAAATTGTAGTTTTGTTCTCTAAATTGCGATTTTCTCTTCAGCCAAGTCTAAGGGTTTTAAATATAAGTATACTTAATAGAAAGTTGGCTCTGAGCATAAGGGGTGGGCAGGCAATCTGTTTTAGCACTCCACTGGGCTCAGCTGAGAATCCAAATCTATAAATCTTGTATTCCAGAGTCTATAATTTGTGAGTATTATAGGCTGAGTGAAAGCATATTAAGGGTATACAGTATTCAAGTTTAGGGAAGAGTACATTTTGAATTGGGTTTCATTAGCAGCTCGGGTAACTGACAGAGGGAGGGTGGGTGGATTTGTGGACATCCTTTGTGATGATTCATGGTGGAGGCTGGGGAAGTCAGTGTGGATGGTGGGATATTACAGGGTAAAGGGTGGTAGGTATGGCTGAGTTGATGTGGAGGTGGGGTGATAGGCCAGATGCTTCCAGTGACAAACCACAACTGATCCAGACCATGGAGCTGCATATAGGATGGGCAATAAGAAACAGGGTAGGAGAACACAACCTACCAGGACCCCCTTAGGATCCTCAGTGTCTCTTGCAAAGATTGCTAGCATTAGAGTGGAAGTGATTGGTGAGCCAGTAGTCTCAGCGAAGGACATGGGGCAATGGCACTGCTGTTAAGTATTAACGAGGGACAGCAAAAATACACGCGCGCGCACACACACACACACACACACACACACACACACACACACACACACACACACACACACACATAGTTTCAGATGAGACAGTGCTGTGGTAGTTATTTTGTCAGTATAAGATGAGAAGCTTAAGGAGCCATGAGTACAACCAAAATATCTTTGTTCAGTTACTTGTGGGATGACTACACTATCTGGGTTTCTTAGTATAAAAGGTTGAAAAGTAGCTAATTTATGTGGTGTTATAGGGATCATAACATTGTTTTGGGGGATTAATAAGTAGTTAATTAGTCCATGCCCAATTACAGATATAAAGGAAGCAAGATTATAAGTTTATTTTAATAAGAATGTAAAGATTTGTTTGTTTCAAGTAGTAGTAGTAGCAGTCCTACATCATCAGTGGAGAGAGCAATTTCTAGGCAGAGGTCATTAATAAAGAGAGACAAGAAAAGCAGATCAAGAGCACATCCGAACTGAGTGCCAAGTCTGAGGCTGGAATAAGCTGAGACTGCATTGTTAGCATATATTTGAAAGGTTTTATCCTTCAGGTAGTTTTGGAACCATAAGATTGCTTTACTTCCACAGTTAAGATTTGCCAGTTTATGTAAATGGAGGCTATGACTGACAGTCTGAAATGTTCTAGTCTGTCATTTATACTGTTGTAAATGGAGTTAGTAGCTGTAAGTAAGGCAGTAGTACTGCTGAATGGATTATAGAAGCCATGACATTTGTCACAGAGACGGCCATGGCTATTCATATATTTTAGAAGCTGTTTGCAAATAAACTTTCATATATCTTGGTTAGGGGGCACAAGCCGGATATAGGTCAATAGCCCTTTAGATCAGCAGGTGATGAATGCACACTTTGGAAAGGGGATACTAAAAGAATGCTTAAACGGTTTGAGAATCATTCCAGTGGTTTGTTACAGACTGCATATGTAGATGAGAGCCGTGGCTATTTTTTTGGCTCATAACTTAAGAAATGTAGGGTGCAGTTTAAAGAACTTATATTTGCATTTTACAGAAAAGACCAGTAATACTTTGCTTCATTTTGTCATTTTCATTTTTTTTAAAGTTATGTTTCTAAGTAGTATCCCATAATTCTACTGATATGGAAGCAGTTATTTACTAGTCAGTATACAAATGTTATGCTAATTACATCTCCAGATCTTTGGATTGCTCTACATACATTTCAAGAGCTCTTGCATCTATTTTTTATGACTGAAGGTTGAAAGTTGCTATTTGCTCCCCTGGTCTAGATATTCCTGATTTCCCTCTCTTCCAATTTTCTTCTGTTTCTGTTGAAATTCTGTCACTTTCTTGTGACTCCACAATTTACTTTGTTTTTTTTTTTCTGTTTTGCATCCCTTTTCTGCCTTCTCTCTCCCTTTATTTCTCATACTCTTTCTGTCCTTCCTTTATTTACTTTTCATCCTTTGCATGAGACATTAAGCTGACAATCCACCTACATGAGTTGGTGGTAGTTCAGGTGGATGTAAAAGATCTCACATCACTACTCAAAAAGAGTAAGGGGTTCTTTATTAACATTTACATTAATTTTATGACATAAAAAATGTTTATTTAGACACTTATTTTTTTACATTAATACTTAAAATTATTTATAAGTTATCAACACAAAAGAACTTAAATAAGCAACTCTATTTCTTTCATTCTTTTTTTATATTTACTCTCTATCCCTCCACCCTTTCTCTCAAAGCCATCGTTTTATTTCAGATAATACATCATCCTCTTAATTTTCTTGTTATGAAACAAGTTCTCACATACTTTTCCATAGCATGAATACTGTCACAAACAATACTTTAGCTCATTTATTAAAATCATATTTGTTTACTTTATCATACTTCCCATATAATATCATATTCATATTTTTACATTTAAATCCTTCCCATCTATATTCATGTTTAAATTTTCACAAAATTCCTTATTCTTTTTGCAATCCAAATAATGTTTTGTTGCTTCTTTTTCACGATAGTCAGCACATTTGATTTGTCCCATCACCTTATATTTCATATTCCATTTGACAGGTAACACTTGTCTATTGAAATTCTCCACGACAAAATCCTCTACTTCAGAAAAAAACCTTCTATTGCCTTTTTTCATCTTCTTTTAATTCCTTCCATGGGAATGCCAAAAAAGCATCTAAAATCCTAATGTGCCATTCCTTTCTTTTCCCAACAACCTCATTTACTTTTAACTTCCATAATTTCATTTTTTGCCATATTCTTTTTCTTCCATCCTGTCACTTTACTCTATTATTTCCCTGTTTTTTTCTTCCCATACTTTTTTATATAGCATCTTACTTATCAGAAGCATAAGTTCAACCAGCGCCCAACCCCAGCTCTTCCATTGAACAGCAAACTAAACAACAAAATAAAAATGGCCAGATGTATCATGACATGCCCACCCTTCCCTCCTGCCCCAGCCATTCAGTCCCATTTCTGTGCCCTGGCCTCAGCCCTCCCTCAATGTATTTTATTTTAAAAAAATAATAATTTCTTCTTTTAAACTGTAGCAAATTGTTTGCTGTAAATGTAGCAAACAGTTACTACAGTTTATAACCTGCCTGCATGGAACACTACAGTACTCATGTTTTAGTTTGAAGAAAATCTTTTTTTTTTTTTTAAAACTGTAGCAAATAAAAAAAAAACTGTAGCTACACTGTAGCAAGCAGTTGCTACAGTTAAGACCACACACTGAACACTACACTATTCAGATTTTACTGCAAATGCAATACTGGCTTGTAAAAACTGGTATTACATTAAAGAAAAATCATCTGATAATTTCCCCAGCACTTTACACCTGGTGCAGTTCCTCCTCTCACCCCACCCTAGCTATATTATTCTTGCATATCATTTATTTTTGTCTTTCATTCTTTTATAATTGTTTACATTTAAAATGTTCCCATCTATATTCATGTTTAAACTTTTCCCAAAAATTCTTTATTCTTTTTGCAATCCAAATAAAAAATCCAAGTACTAGGCTAGTTGCCTTGCAGGCCTTTTTAAGCTTAGCCAATTTCTCAAAGGTGAGACCTAAACCCTGTACCTTGAATCTGTGAGATAAAGACCTTCACAATTTTTCTACCCTTTTACCTTTCTCATTACCCCAAATTAATGTGTAGATGCATGTGCCACTAGATTTTTTAAATTCTAACCATCTACTTCTTTTTTATCATAAATTATCCCTCTCCTCACACAGTTCAACCTTTTGCCCAAATGAAACTAAAAATAAGCTCCAAAAACTATTTTTTACATGTTAGTGGGAGCATATATATATTTCCCCCAAATATGCTATTTTTTCCTAATACATAAATATTCAGCATATATGTCTTTTTCTGAAATGACAAAAAAATTTTTAACAATCAAACGTTTTTATTTATTCCAGCATCTCTCTCTGTATTGAATTATTACACTTATATATGTATGCCGTAAATATCACTTTAGCTATGTCACATGCTATCAGTTTTACTTCTTTGTTTTCTTTCAGTTTGATCTCTACTACTTCTTTCACTATAATTAATGTGCATTTTAAGATCTTTCCATTTATACCAGAGATCCCGTCTCCTATTACCTCATCCAATAGCTTCTCCATACTTTTTCTAGTATTTTCATAAATATTTTATAGTCAGACTTTCCTAGTGTTGTAGGACTCCATTTTTATGTTCATAGGTTCATAGGTTCATAGGTTCATACTAGGCTATCTGCCCGAGGGCATTTATCCTTTAGTATGGGGAACTATACCCATTATTTTGCTGTGCCTCTGTCGAGCAGTGACACTGAGGTAATTCCTGGGGTATATCTGCGATCTCCCATCCATTGGTCAAGATTTCTCTTGTGCTCTGCCTCACATGTACCTTTGTTCCACAGCATAGGAGTCTTTGGGTGATGAATCTATCCCTCCAGCGTTTAAGTCTCCGCCCTTGTGGCTCTGATGGATCTAGATTTTGAGGTGAAGCATATTCATCAAATCTGGGTTTGACATGGCCTTGTATGTTAGACAAAGGTCACCTCTGAGCGAGCTGGAGTTCTTTCAGTCGGGCAGCATAGGACAGATTTTTGAGACCCTTTATCCTTTTGGTGAGGAACTTTTGTGGCCTCTCCAGCTGCTGCAAGTGTCGGGTCAGATACATTCGAATGGGACATTGTACTCAATCATTGGTCTGATGAGTGATGAGTAAAGGGAGACTATGACCTCCCTTGATCTAGATGAGAATCCCTTCATGATAAGGTGGGCAATGTAGAAGGACTTCCTAACTACTTTAGCTACATGGGTGTCGAATGACAGACTACTATCAACCTGGGTCCCCAGGTCCCTGATAACTTCTTCTGTGCTCAGTGGATTGCCACCCTTGTTTTTATGACTATGCATTTTTGGCATTTAACTTTAGGCGTGGCTCTGGCACCAGTTATCCGCTTCTGTGAGACCCTTCTGAAGGATATCTGTGTCAGATGTGTTTTCTACTATGGTTTGCAGTCATCTGCAAACTTTGTCCCTCCTGTGTTTGCTTGTACAAAGTAGATGCCAAACAAGAGTGGGCCCAGGACTGACCCTGTGGGACACCACTTGTGACAGGCTTTGAGTCTGACATGGCGCCAGCAACTCTGACCCTGTGGGTTCTGTCACTCAGCCAGTTTGCAACCCATCTTGTGATGTATGGGTTAACATTTAAGCTGATGAGTTTTTCAATGATACCCGAGTGGGGTATTGTATCGAAGGCCTTAGCCAGATCGAGGTAGGCTGTATGGACTGCCTTTCCTCATCAATGGCTTTGGTGACTGTTTAAAAGTCAACCAAGTTTAAAAGGCATGATCTGCCTTTGACAAAGCCAAACTGGATTGGATCCAAAGTCTGCAAATTCCCTATGTCTTTATTTATGAGGTCCATTATGATCCTCTCCATGGCTTTGCAGATAAGGCTTGTCAAGCTAATGGGCGGTAATTTCCAGGGTCTGTGGAGGCACGCCTTTGTGAAGTGGGACCACAGTTGCAGTGCCAGAGGTAAGACTTTGATTAAACAGCTGTCCTAGCTGTAGGTTTAATTCCTCATTGAGTTGGGGACACCATCGGGTCCCATGGATGCTGTGTTTTGCTTTGTAGAGAGCAGTTCTATCGTCGGCGCTGGAGATGATTGGGGAGCTGCACACATTTGGTATAGATTTCTCTCCTTTTGGGGGAGGGGAGTTTGCACTGAACCTGTCAGCCAGTATGTTGGCAATGTCTGTAGGATCAGTAATCTTCACATCATTTTGAACTAGTTCTGAGCATATCTGGGAGTTTCCTCCTAGGTTTCTAACATAGCTAAAGGCCTTATGATTGTCTTTTGAGTCTTTAGCTATTTTTCTCGAAATTTGCTTTGGATGATTTTATGAGAGCTCTTTTTTTACTTATAGTGATCAAGGGTGTCTTACCTTTTAAGGATTTTGCTCTATCTTGTAGTAGCTTCCTCCTTTTGTTGTAGAGTTTGTTTATGGCTGGGGTCCACCAGAATGGACGCTTGCCTTTGGTACAAAGAGTCTTTGTTTTGCTTGGGATTGCCTTATCCATGCAGTCCTGCAGGTGCTGGTAGAAGGCGTTTGTAAGTGATTCAGCGGCTTGAGTATTGTTTTCCGGGGCCTGAAAGGAGACCACACTAGTCTTTAGAAGTGTGAAGTCGGCTTTTGAGAAGTTCTTTACTGTGGTCTTTTT
Organism: Protopterus annectens; assembly: GCF_019279795.1. Classification (NCBI taxonomy): domain Eukaryota; kingdom Metazoa; phylum Chordata; order Ceratodontiformes; family Protopteridae; genus Protopterus; species Protopterus annectens. Next base: position 5,159,261 of record NC_056732.1, on the reverse strand, counting down.
ATTTCAGGTGGGGTGGGATGAGGACCTCCAGCGAGATTAGTTGTGATCTGATCTCACCAGTGAGGGTATACTTCGGTGTTGAACATTGTGCTCCCATGTTCGTGATGATGAGATCAAGTATGTTATCTCCTCTTGGGATGGTGACTAGTTGTTCCATGGCATTTGAGTTTATGAATTCCAGGAACTTTTGGGCTAGGGTGTTTGGGCTTGAGTAGTGTTCCCAGTCTATATTAGGGTAATTGAAGTCACCTAGTATGATGGTGTTTGGTGATACATTTATCCTCTAGTGTTTTCAGGAAGGCCATGTGAGTTTCCTGAGTTTGTGAGGGTGGCCTGTAACATGCTACAATTTGCAGAGCAGTCTTGCCTATGGTTAATTGCACCTGGATGGTCTCCGATGCATCGCATTGCCACCAGTCTTGAGGTGTGGGTGTCCTTGATGAATATGGATACCCTCCTTTCTTGGTATTGTCCGGATTTTGGGGCGCATGATATGAGGTAAAACCTGATAGCTGGGGTGCTCTCAGAGCCTTGAACCAGGTTTCTGTCACAGCACAGACATCGATGTTCTCCATACTGAGAAGGGCGAGTGTGCATTTTGAGATTTAGACTTCTGGCATTGAGCAGCATTACCCTTAGTTTTTTTCCTTTTTGTGTTCTAGGGTGGTAGGTTTAGAATTTGAGCCTTGCCTAAAAAGGCACTATGGGGTGGCAAGAGCCTTTGCCAATATCCGAATCCCAGGGTGACAGGTGCGCGTGGCTTGTCCAGCATGTCATCCCAGGCAGACAGATACTGGATCCCCTTTGAATGACACCAGTGTTTAAGCCAATTGTTAAAGCTGGTCATCTTATCTCTGTATTGTGGCATCATTCTTGGTGAAGGTAGGATACTGCTCAAGGTCAGGGTCATACCTGCCTGGGCTACATAATCAGAGAGCTCCTCAATGTCTCTTTTCATGTAGTCCAAGGACTCAGGTCGCTTACACCAGCGTGGACAATGACTGAGTCATATTTGTACCTGCTGTTGAGAGACCTGAGTGCTTGGCGGATTCTAGCGCAGCTTACTGTGACCTTCTCCTTACTCAGTCTGGTGAGCGGGACATCAGTGTGTCTGACTATGGAGTCACCAATGACTAGTGTGTCTGGTATTGTGTTTGGCCTAAGGGCTGTGACTGTTTGACACTCTGACTGTGAGGTCTATGTGTTGGTGTTGTGTTCTGAGGTGGTGGTTGTTTGGGTTGGTGGCCTCTGCTGTTTTGGTAGATTTTTGATCAGAGCCTCCAGTATGTCTTTGTGTGTTTATGTGTATGATTTGAGGTTGTAATGGTACTATGTGAGACTGGGTCTATAGTGTGTGTGGTAACCTTCTCCTCCTGACTGGTCTTGCCAGTCCTATGTATAGTTGCATCTCTGTATTTGTGTTTTGTGGGAGGAGGAAAGGGTTGATGAGGCAATTGAAACATTGCCTCAATATTCCCAGGTTCACCAGCTGAGCAGGAGAGGACACTAGCAACTGATCCCTCGACATAAAACTTTAAAAAGATTCAAATGGGGGTTGCCTTTTGGGGTACTATCTATGACAAGAGCAAGGTAATAAGTACTGTAGGCAAGTGCTAGGTTTAATAGATAGAGAATAGTCTACTTGGAGTCAAGTAGAGTTGATCTTTTTATTTGATCAGTAGTATAGTTCGAGGAAGGTAGTTTTAAGGAAAATTTGAAGAGTGGACTTTAGGTAGCCGAATAGTTTAAACCTGCTTAACCGGCACTGCCCTAGTGTGCAACAGTGGCAGCTCAAAGCTAGAAACTGGCCCAAACGACCAATAAACTACTAGTTACTGGCTGAAACCTCACAAAACTGGACAAAGGCAGCTCAATGCTTCCCACTCCCACTGGTAAGCCCAGGAATCAGCAACTCTGAAACTGGACTAAACTAGTAAAGAAAGCAAGGTAGCTTCCCTTCCCCAAATAAGGCAAGGAAACAGTACACAGGAACTAGCTCTGAAACTGGACTAAACTAGTAAAGCAGGAAAAACAAGAGATATTTTTTTTTTTTTCTTTTTTCTAAAACAGGCAGAAACAGGTACAGCAAACACTTATAAATGCTATGAATCAGCTACTACAGCTTACACAGAAGAATTTGCTACAAATACAGTCAAATAGTAACAAACAAGGATTCCATCTCTTCTTTCATCCTTTTTCCATATAAATTTAATCACTCAACCACATAACTCGTCTTCCACTCGACCTTCCTTCATCCATTCATTCAATATTTAAAAAACTTCTCTTTCTTCTTTATTAATTTTTTTTTATAAAACTTAAGTTTTACCATCTAACCTTGGTGCCGATTCATTCTTACCTCTTTTATTACCCTGTCTATTTCTACTACTGTTAAATAATTAAAAAAAAAACCTTACTTTTTCAGATATTTTTTCACTTTCCATTTTTCTTGCCCATTCGTTTCCCCTTTTCATACATTTTCTCTACACAATTTCCTACAACCTCCATTATACTTTTTTGTTTGTGCTTTATGTCTCCTTTGCCATCTAAGATTGCACTGATCCTTCCTTCTCTCATTTTTACATCTTAATATCCTGTTATTTTTCCTTTTTCTTTCATCAGGTTACAGTTAAACATTGGGAATCATGAGCAATCGCATAGGTTTTACGTGAACCCTACACGATGTTTGCACATTAGCACGATGTGCAGCAAGGCTAATCACAAATTTATGCTGCTCATCACGCTTAGATGAATACAGTCAAGTTTTCGTGGCCAGCAACAGTGCTGGTGGCCAGGAAAATGTGTTGAGCAGCACAAGCACACGTGGTAAACAAATTAACTTGGCTATGGACAAACCTGTTAAGCAAGCTTGCATGGACAGCATGAACAGCTGGATAGGGCAATGGGGCAAATAATACAAGTGGTACCAGTCAGGGAAAGTGTGCTGAGTGTATTATGTACATAAATCAAACATATGAATACAGAAGAAAGTAAGTAAGTAAGTAAAAGGGAAGGGAAAACAGTAAAGGCAACTACAATACATGGGTTACCAAACAGGAACAGTGTACTGGGAACAGTGTGCACAGAACTCAAAGAGATGAATACTGAAATATCTCTGAGGGGAGAGTAAATGATAAGACACTAGTATGATATTTGATGTGAAGGTGCTTAGGTCACAAAAACAATTTTGTACTAATAACATTTTGGAATACATATATCATAATAATTTATGGTGGTCACACTTCCTCAGCAAGTATAGATAAATAAAAGTAGACATGATATTACAGGATGTGAAAGTTACACAAATTAACATTGTAAGAGAGGGGAATTACATGACATATGAATGTCTGCAGTGTAAAATATACACCAGGATACCATGTTATTGAGGCCAGCAGTAATTTTGGTCATATTTAGGCAACTCCGAACACAGAAGTTTATTGTTGTCAGATTAGAACCCTCGACCTCTCTAACTATGTAGTCTTGAGGACACATGGCATAAAGAAGTGTGACTATAGAAGTCTGACTTTTACAATGTGAGAATGCACTTTATAGAGAGTGACATCAGTATGGTGTGGCAGAGAGGACGATGTTGAGAGAAGGACCTGACACCAATGTCGACTCACCCTGCAGTGTAAAATTTACTCCAGGATAATATGTTATTGAGGCCAGCAGTAACTGAGGTCATATTTGCACAACTCTATACACACAAGCTGATTGTGAAATTAGAATCAATACCTCTCTAGCTATATAGTCTAGAGAACACAGGGCTTGAAGAAGCGCGACCACAGAAATCTCACTTTTACACTGTGACAGTGCACTTTATAGAGGATGACATCGGTGTGGTGTTGCAAAGAAGATGATGTTGGGAGAAGGGTTTGACATTGACGTGGACTTACCCTGCAGTGTAAAATTAATTAGAGACTACGTTATGGGCCAGCAGTAGTTAAAGTCATATTTACATGACTTTATATACACACAAACACAGACACTCACACAAGTTGAGTGCTGTGAGATTAGAACCCCGTACCTATCTATTGACACAATCTGCAGAAGACTAATTTTTATACTGTGACAGTGCAGTGTTGATAGGATTAGCTGCTCATTATGTGTCAGAGAAGATATTGTGATGTTGAATGTTTTATGCTAATCCATATTTGTTGATATGACAGAGCAAGTGCAATGTTATGATCAGTAATACATACATACTGCTAACTTATGTCAGATTTGTTGTCATTACTGCATACTGCAGAACCAACAGTGACATGTATCTACCTGTCTTGTATATACCAGACACACATACTTTTGAAAGACATGATGGACAATGAATCATTCATGGATCATCAGGTTATGATGATGGTATGTATACCTTAATGAATGGTACTAATATTAGCAGTGGCATTTGCTCATGCATGGGCAATGTGGAATGTCAACACCAAGAAATACTTAATGCTTCAATGCAGAAGGAATAAACAATTTTGATTTATGTGCATCAAGGCTGTATGTGGTCGTATATCATTTGTAAGTTTCAGTGCTGCAGTGCAAACCCAACTGTCCAGAATGAAGTGGTCAGTTAAACACACAGATCACTGCATTTCTCATGAGTACATTAAACAATTTCCATGTAATAAAGTAATATAATCCAGTAGCAATATTATTTTTGTTCCAGGTCTCTTCCTAAAGCACAGTGTTGAGAAACATATTTGTACAGATATTGGCCAAGTGTTAGTGCATGCATGATTATACTCTGCCGTGTTGAACTGGGAATATGAAGTTCCAGTGTTTAGTGGCGTTAAGTTGAGCTCCCTGTCAACTTTTGCACAAATAAGGATCAGAGGGGAAATGTTGTGATTCTGATTACATTTAGAACAGATCTTTTTTATCTTAACATATTGCTTAGTTGTATTATACCTTTCCGTGTTAACTCCAAAGCTCATTTCAGAAATGAAGTGTTCTGTTTGCCTTCCCCATTTGCATGATGACACACCATGAACAGAGTTCTCTGCTGAAGGAAAAAAAAAAAACTTTAATTTGTTTCGACTTCTAAAGGACAAACAGGCTTAGTAGCGATGTGCAGCCCAGCACGCTGGACAGTACTTAGTGGAGAAAATCCACCTCTCAGCCTTTCTGTTTGGCACAAGGTATAAACTTTCAGAGCTACATAAAAAACCACAGTTGAAGCAGAGTTCTACTCCAGTATGCAGATCATTTTATAAAGCATATCAGAATGTGATTATTATAGTAATTTTTTATAATGACTTTAAGAATACCTAGGAATGACTATTATAAATATGTTGCCTGGCCAAATTGTGTGTGTAATAGATACTGAAATAATATTTTATACCTACTACTTATGAGACATGATTCAAGGGAAATCGCAAGTTAACTTTGTGTACAATATGGTGTAAGGCAAAAACTCACCGCATTTTGCAATAACACCCGAAGTGCCATTTAGCATCAGGTACTACAGTTGCTCATTGCATGGCCTCTCACAAATGCAGAGGACCACAACTGTTGAAACAGAAGGGGCTTAGACAGATACATAAGCAACTCATTCAATACAATCTTACAATGCAATCTTAACTATTTTGAATCATTTCTTTTTTGTGGAGCTTTTCTCCCCGGGCCTCTGCTGAAAAAGGGCTCATGCTCAGTCGAACATTCATGGCTAACAAATGTCAAATAAATAAATTCACAGGAAAGACACATAAAACTAGGTAGTAAGATTTTCACCTTATGCTAGATTCAAATCATTATCGAGATGAAAAATTAAGCTTCCCATTGTGATCATTATCACTACACTCTACCACTCTACCAAGGAAATAACGCTTCATACACATCAAAATCACACCTTTGAAGGGATAGTAATAACCTATTCAGCCAATGGAAGGTGTAGGTTTTATTCTCCAGTAAAGTAATTGCAGACTGAAAATTCCATAATATGACATTTACATCCATTAGCCTAATGAATAGTCAACAGTACAATGTTGTGACAGAGACAGATATACAGACTCATATGAAAGGGTGGTGTTATGGGTCCTTAATGCACATCTTTATGGTGTGTCTTCAGTTTTCATCAGTCATACTCTGTATTACTAAGAGATGGCTCTAGGGATCAAGAAGCTGTAGGACAGGTAAAACCTGATGAAGACATAAGTAGAATAAGGGTGGTTTACTAAATCTTCCTTATGGTCAAGGGTATGTTGGCAAATGCCCAACTGGATAAAAAGTAAGATATGTGTCATGAAACATATCATAAAAGTACAACACCACAGTAAGAAATAATGTGACATTCATCTGCAATCAGACACTTGATACTATGGTCAAAAATGAATTTTCAGATAATTGATTTATGTCAACACTCCACAGAGGATGTTGCACTTGGCTATATTCAATAGTCAAAGAACTGTTAGAGTAACTGTTGCCAGTGATTTCCTCCAGTCTGACTTTACTGTGTATACTGATAGCACAAAATGTTTAACCACCTTTGTGCGAGGATAACTGGAATACTACAGGTGATGGCAACAGCTGACCATGTTTTGCCATAGGACATGAACAGCTATTCACTGTCACACTGCATTGGTGCACAATGCCAACATCCATGCAAATGCTGAGAGAAAAAAGTTAAGGCTTTATTATGGGCCACTTCTGGCCATGTATGCTGTGTGGGATTCTATTTTTTTACCAGTTTAAATGTGTGAAAAAGGGGTTGATAAGAAAGTTATGAAATGAGGGGACAAGCAGAGGGGAAGACATATGGGAAAAGATACAGAATTTTGCAGGAAGATAGTGGGAGAGAACCATAGCTATCCACTTCTTCACAACATAAATGTAAAAGTATAGCTGCAATTTGCTGAATTTGGACTGTCACCACACCAAGGGTAGGTGACTACAACAGAATAATGTTGTACAGCCAATTGTAACAAATCAAGTGTGTCACGAGAGCACATAAGTGAAGTGAAGAGTTATGTGTGGGTCATTATTTTTTGTGAGACAGGTGCCAGTTTTTTTACCTTTTTTTCTTTCAAAGAGAGAGGAAAATTGGAGAAGGTGCTTTGGAATATGAGGGTCAGGTAGGAAGTTTAGGTGAGGAAGCAAGTGCTGATGTATAGGACTAACAAAACAGACAAGGATGGTGATGGACACAATAGGTTTGAGGATGTCATGATTGGGAATAGGTAGGGGACATCACAGGTGCATGCCCATCAAGCTAAGAGCAGTGAGAATCTAGTCCTCACCCTCAGAACTGTCATCACTGTCTCCTGTTTCAGTTTTGTCTGTCAGTGCTCAACATGGAATCCTCTGAGCAATGTGATGAAGCACCTTTTCTACATGGCTGATTTGGGCACCAAGGCCCTTTTTCATTATACCCTCCACCAGCCCTGTCAGCTCTTGGCAGGTGGAAAAATCACCAACTCCCAGTAATACTACTCCCGGCAGGTATCAGTGCACCAGATGCCAGGGCAGAGCTACCTGATGCAGTTCAGGCAGGTAGGGTAGGGGTTGTGGAGAGGGTGCTAACAGTTTGGGACCCTGAAGTGCTGGGTCTCAGTACTACAACCTGTGGAGGGATGGCAGGTCACTTCTCAGTGGTTGTACTACCCGTCTGTTCCACATGTCAGTTTTTACAAACAGAAATGTATGACAACAGAATATATTAATGCATATAAAATACACCCCCCCAAAAAAATAAGAGAGAGAAGGGGTGGAGTAAGACAAATAAGAGAGAGAATAAGATCCATGGCATGTCACATGACTATATAATTTCAAAAATAAACAGTTATGATTATTCAGTTTAAACACCTTTATCACATCCAGGTATGATGGGAAGGTCGTATTCTGTTGTACCATTAATCAGTTGCCCTGCTATGGTATCATAAATACCACTATTTATTACAGTATTGCCATATTGCATACAATTACAATAGTTATTAGGCTTACAATAAGACCTGATGCATACGTACCCCGTGCCTTTTTGAAGTGAGTTAACCTCTCTTGGTGCACCTCCTTGTTCACTATGATGTCTTCAGCAGCTGTATAACACAGAAGAAGGAAGAAGAGATGTGAAAGCATATTTTTGACTGGGTACTGTATCCTATATCATTTAATACAGATGAGTCAGTATACTTATTCATATGGGGGGTGTCAGTATTCCTAAACTCATCCTCCCATCAGCTAAAGAGGTCCTTCTCATACTGTTTAAGATCACTATAGTGGAGACAATAATTCCCTGCAGTGCATGGGATGCCAGTTGCACTGGAGACAGCCTTGGCTAATCAGTTCCAAGCCTCATTCTAATACTGAGACCCAGTATAGTCCCCCTGCCTATGGCTGTAGCACTTCACAAGGTGTGCCACAAAAATGCTGTACTCCTCAACACCTCCACATGCTCTAAATTTAGCACCATCATCCCCCTGCAGTAGCCATGCCTGCAGAAGTCAAGTAGCAACTCTAATTCTGAAATGGTGCCATATTTCAATCTCGCATTTAACATCTAGTGGGCAAACATGCACAACTATACCAATTACATTTCTGCAATGGAAAAGTACAGAGAGGCATTTGCATACAAAGAAGAAGGTATTTTATCAAAAAGAAATGAAGGTCTGAAACATGACAGTGAGATTTGACATGTCTGATGTGCAACCTATTCATACTTTTTCAGATGGTCAACACTGACAGGTCAATAGCTTTGATTGTTATATCTGGTGTTTTGGAGGTTGATTAGGATGACTTGGTACATAACGTTCTGGAACTGCACACTGTAAAAAGTTAGTTGACCAATGTGGAAATCAAACTTAAGGAAGTAATAAAGCATAAATTTGAAGCAAGGTGATTATTTGTCAGTGCTACAAAAGAACTTCCTTTCAACCATCTTCATTACAGATCAACTGCTATGGAGATTTCCTTCAGCTAGGCCTGTATATGTGTGACTTATTCCTGTGAAATGCATTCCCATGAAAGAGGCAGTATTACTGTTTCTAAATGTATGTCAGATGGATAGACTTTCATGAGTTGAGTAATACAGGTTGGGGTATGATATATACATACTTCACTACATCATACTGTCCTAAACAGAGAGTTGGGCTATGTGAGGAGAAAAGATGATTTTAACTAAAGTATTCTGCCCATCATAGATATGCAAGTGCATTCCAACATCCCACGTAAACAGTTACACATGCATTCACATGTGTTTCATAAGTAAGTCATTTATGAGATATGCTACTTAGAAAAATGTATTTATCAAAGCATTAATGAGAAATTTCTTGCAAGAAACATAATTATGCTAGCCATTCTTATGTAGTGTTACTTTCCTAATCAAAGTGTTGTTAGAAACTGCATTCTGATAACCTTTGTAAAATATGTTATGTGGATTTGAACCCTGGATTACATGTATGCTGTTTCCAAAGTCAATGCACTTACATCTTGTGCCACAGTGACAGCTGCACATTAGCTGGATGTTCTCCCCTCAGTACTGTTCAGAGTGCTGATGTCTGTGCATTGTCACTAAGCCTATGTCTGCTGCAGAAGGCTTCCCAAATAAAATGTTTCACTTTTGTCCTTAAGCAGGTAAGCTTGATTGTGTGCCGCTTAGCAGTGAGCATGTGCAGAAGCAAGAAACAGAAAAAAAAGCATATGAAGGTCTGATAAAAATAAGTCTTACATCTGGAGAAAGAATTTCCACATTCCCTTCACACTGCATAGATTTGAACCCCACAACAACTCTGTCATGGGTTCAAAGTCACTGTATTTAGAGCTTGTGCCACAGAAACAGGTATACAGTATGTGTACATCACTCACTCATTAGTAATACCAAGCAGCAATGACAAAACTGCCCCAATAAAGATTGCAGAAATGAAAGTGCCCACTCTTTTCCTTCAACCGAGAGCCCTGTTTGCACTCAGCTAAGCAGTGCTGTCATCACACAGGCAGAAAACATATATAAAAATGTTATTCCATACAACAAAACACAACATGCATTTTCACATCTGCTGCAAGCATTCCAAGCAGTATGTGGCTTCAAGCTGAATTCTAACCCTGCGTCCACTTTTCTGTTTCTTTAAATTTATTTAATTTCACCCATGTGCGGCAATGATAGATGTGATACAGAATTTCTTCTCTTACTGCTGTTCACAATGCAGTAGCAAAGCACACCTGTGTCATTGTAAAATGCGCCACTGATGCCATTCCAAATTAAATTTCTTAGTTTGTACCTTTGTCGGTGGACTCTTGTTCACTGCTTTGAAACAGTGCCAGTCAATAGTGTGCTTTGCCAAACCTACGCAACTGCGGAACACAAATAAAATGTCGATATCAACAAACATTGGCGAATAATAATAAAAAGGCAGGACTGTAAAGTTTCCTTGATCTGTGTGTGCTACAACCTGATACTTTGCTCAGAAAATGTATTTATTAATTCTGTCAGACAGCACACTATCTGGAATTGACCCCTCGAGTCAGTGCAGTAAGAACAAACACTTAGTTGTGCTTCTTATCCCTCTTTGCCATCAACATAGGACTGGAAATATTCTGTTTTCATTTGCTTGAAGATGTTTAGATCAATGCGATATTGACAAATACTTTATGCTAATAATAGCCAACACCATATTAATTTCAACACTGCCAGCTACTTCTTCTCTTTATTTTCTGAGCATCTTCCCCTCCACTCAGCTAAAATACAGAAATACAATGTCACGGGCATTTATTTGCATCTTTGTTTCAATGTGCAATATAGCTCATCAGCACTTATTTATTTATTTTATTTGCATTTGTTAACTGGGTTGGTCCAGCTGGGTAAGAATTTTCAGTGGAGACCCGAGGGGAAAAGCTCCAAACAGACATACAAATACATACGAATAGAGACAAATTAACAATATTACAGAGGAAAACAATATTATGGGTACAATGGATAAGAAAAACAAACAATGAAAGTTTGATAATATGAGTAAGGTAGGCCAGAGGCATGCATGCAAAAGATTTATGAAAAGGTGTTCTGAGCAAGATCTCTGAATTAAGTTAAAGTAGGCAAAGAAATGATGATTTAGGTGTGGAGTTAGTAGTGTGGGAGTTTTAGGTGAGAGCATGTGAAGCAGAGGATGTACAGTGTGTTCTTAGTACAAGGATATCATTGTTCTTAAGGTTGCTCTCATAGGTTTCAAGGTGCTTATGCTTTTTAAATTTACTCTGCATCATATAAACACTTCAGAGAGGTGTCACTTTAGTATTGCTTGTATTCAGAGCAGTCAATAACACTTGCAACCCATTAACAGCTAACAATTTTCATTCCTCCTCCCCTCAGTCCTAGGGTATGCGCATGCAATCACATAGCTAATTACACTATGTTTACATCCCCTACACCAAGTTATTTTTGGTATACAATAATGCTAATGATTTTGCACCTCATTTGCATCTTCATAGTGCTCAGAGGGCTGAGTCTACACTACATAAATGTAATGGTGAAGCTATGGAGTGGAAGGAGAGGAGATTAATTGGACACAGACAGACCATTACTGCTAGTTACCTGGAGGAAATTGTTCTACAAATTATTGAATCATAGGAACATAGGAGGTTACTAGGTTATTGGCCCTGAGGCCCTTATAAGCCTAGCCAAAACTTTAGCCCATGTTTAGACAAGCCAGTACTCAAAGCCCCTGTCCAGAGGGACACAGGTGAAATCCCAAGGGTGTATTTTCTGTTTCCCATCCAGTTATCCAGGTTGTACTTAAAAAGGGATAATGAGGTATTCTACTTGACGTGGAGAGGAAGTCTATTCCACAGATGGGAGAGTCTCTGGGACACAAATCTGTCCTGCCAACAAGTCCTATTGATATCACAGACCAGGTTGAGGTCACATGTATGGGTTGCTCAAGTGGACCTTGACTTGCAGATATGAAGCAGTCCCATCATGGTGAAGTCTGTGATTGCTTTGCCCCGCCAACAACTCCTATTGATATCACAGACCAGGTTGAGGTCACATGTATGGGTTGCTCGAGTGGACCTTGACTTGCAGATATGCACCTGTCCCATCAAGGTGGGGACTGAGATTGCTTTGTATGCCAAACAGAGATCACCTTTGATGATTCTGTATGAAACTGAGTAGAGGGACAGGGTTTTTAGCCTATCTGTGTAGGGTAGATGTTTGAGGCCCTGGATTCTCCTGGTAAGGAACCTCTGTGGTCTCTTCAGCTGCTGCATGTGCTTTGTGAGGTACATGCTGAAGGGGGCATTGTACTCAATAATTGGCCTTATAAGGGAAGAATACAGGGATGTTATGACCTCTTTGTCCCTGGATGAGATACTCTTACTTATGAGCTGGACCATGTAGAAGGCTTTCCCGTACAACAGAAGCTACATGGTGGTCAAAAGTCAGGTTGCTATCAACCTGGGTGGCTAAAACCCTCACTACTGATTTTGTACTTAGGACATTGTTGGTAATGTGATAATAGGTGGGCACGTCACTCTTCCCAAAGGGAATGATGATGCATTTTTTGGCATTCAGCTTGAGGCCATGTTTCTGGCACCAGTCATTTGCTTATGTGAGACCATCTTGGAGGACATCCACATCACCTGGGAAATTGATGACTGCACACAGCTTGCAGTCATCTGCAAACTTGGTCAGCCATAGCCCACTGGTTTTGGCCTGCACCTCAGAGAAGTATATCCTGAATAACAGAGGCCCCCAAGACCGCACTGTTTCCTAAGTGAATTTTTTTTTAATGTATTTTAATATGCAATGAAAAAAGCAATTTTGATATGAATGCAATTTTAAAAATTCACTGCTCATATACTGTACATATATCAGCATTTACAGTGCTTTCCAAGTTAGTGTGGTTACATCACAGTATTGTGTTATCATTTGTTACTGTATGACTGCCTGAACCATATGGGTGACTCATTGGATAGGATGAGTGACAGACTGGATTGAGCAGTATCTTTGGTGGAATGTCTGCTGGGGGAAGACTGGCATCCATATGCCCATACAGCCATAAAATCCTCTGGTGTTAGCTGACATGGCCATGCCAGATCCCACTCCCTTACTGGCACTACTTCCACTGCTCCATCAGTGATTCAGATGTGCACACGCAGATGTGGTAGGGCACAAGGTTGTGGTTCTGGACTTAGTTGTTAAAGGGCTTGTCCAGCAGATATCGCTTATGTTCAGGTAGCACCTCCATTCTGAACCTGGGTGGTGGAAGTGGCAGTGCAACTCCTGGCAGAGGCAGTTTGTATGATCTGGAGTGACAACACTGAACTGACAATTCTACCATGTATGGCTCACACCTCTCCCTGTTGCAGCTATTTCCTAAAGTTAATATTATGCAACATGGCACAATGTGAGAATTTCTGCACAAGTGAGCATGGACATTGTTGTATCCTTTCTCTGTGGGTGTGGGTGCATTTCTGATGGATGTCATGAGCCACAGTTTCAGTGCATAACCTGCATCACAGAGCTTAATTGTGTTCATGCAGAGACACACACACACACACACACACACACACACACACACACACACACACACACACACACACACACACATTTCACAAAAACTGCCCATACTGAACCACATACATGCAAAATAAGAAACCCTTATTGTTGATTGGGATACATTTCCTGTTAGTGACACTAAGATATTTCATACTTATTGAATGTTCTGTGTTTCTTACTCACATACACTCACTATTATGATGACGGCCTTGGCCTACTGCATCCCCCCACCCTGTGGAAATGATGATAACTGTGCCACGGCCTTTGTTTATTTTGGTTTGACTTAGGGTTGTATATATGTCTGATGCACAGAATGGATGCATAAGATAATGACAGTATGCAGGTTGTTTATCCTGTTATACATTTGTGCGTGTAATATAGGTGTCACCCTTACCTTGACATTACTGCAGTTATGAGTCATGTGCTTTGGAGCTGTCTTTGTCTGATGCTATCCATACACAGACATTACATGGGGAAGTAAGGTTTCTGGACATCTGATGGCATCAGTTTCAATATTTGTATGTGCTTAGGTTGTTATGTATATCCCTTCACTAGTGAATGCATGTGTTGTCGTTTGTCTCTTAGTTCCTCAGTGTGTGAGCTAACCTTTGAGTCTCAGGTGATGAGTTTTCTTGCTTTCCTTTGCCTCTTAGCCAGATCAAGGGCATATTGTGCATACCTACTTCAGCTGGTTACCTCTGCAGCTGGAGTTTCCCTCAGAATCCTCGTCTGTATGTGTTGGTGGTGCTGCCCCTGCCTGTGGTCCAGGAATGTGTGATCATGGCCTTGCTGACCCTGTTGCAGCTGTTTCCTAAAGATGATATTATAGAACATGGCACAGACTGTGAGAATTTCTGCACAGGTGCCTAGTGTCACATGTCTCGTGTATTCAAATGAGACACTGAGGCTGGGTATTGAGTTCAGGATGTTTATTACATTCACACTTGGTAAGCACTAGTTTGTGCATCTAACTTAAACTTTACTTCACTAGCTGTGCACACACACACACGCACACACACACACACACACACACACACACACACACACACACACACACACACACACACACACACAAAACCTCTCTCCATTCAGCCATCATGCATAAACTGAGAGTCAGCATGTACTCAATAACGTTTAGACACATGCTGCTTGTTACAGTGACTGATAAGGTACAACATACACAGTGAACTACACCAGGGTCATACTGTAGTACTGATTTGTCTAGACAGTGAAACCATGACTTCAGCATGCCAAACATATGCTCTATGATGTTTCTAGTTTGAGCACTGGCATTGTTGTATCCTTCATCTCTGGGTATGTGTGCATTTCTGAGCTATGGTTTCGGCGCATAACCTGCATCACACAGTAGATGGCCTAGTGGAACATCACCCCTAGCAAACCTTGTGAAAGGCTGAGATGTATGCCATATGTGAGAGTCATGGTAATTGACTGGGTTGCCTACATAGACAGTGAGGATGATCCCTTGGGCATTACAGACAACCTGGTACTTGACTGAGTGGAACACCTTCATGTGGATGTATGTATGTCCTTTTCTGTTTACCAGGTTGTTTTTTTATTTGTATGTTAGTGTAGTCTATGACTCCCAAGACTTCAGAAAGTGTGCTACATCATAAAATTCCTGTATTGTTCTTGCTCTCTCCTTTGGTGTGGGAAACACCTGGATATATACAGGTATTGAAAACATGTCATTAAAAGCAGCAAAGTAAGTAGTAGAATCAAAACAAACTCAGAGTGGAGAGGTACAAACACTTTTTTCATTACACAATAAATGTACCAAAGTCCAGAAAAATGCCAGCAAAGTCAGATTATAATACAACTAAACAACCAAGCAATGGCCGATGCACAGCTCCCCCAACTGTTGAAAATCAGTTCACACAATGTGGTATTAAAAACATGTAAAACTTTAATTCATGAACAAAACACAGAGAATTGTGCATAAAAACTCAATGAATACATATTGGTTAACAGCCTTCTTCCCGTTCCTGTTCGGGATTTCATCGGAACCAACTACATTGTATCAAGATGGCTTTCAAAAACAAAAGCTTCTCCACCCCTTAATATTTTAAAGTGATGTGTATTACTTTGTAAAATATGTCATACTAAATGGAAACATCCATAGTGCTGCTGGGTCTCCCACGAATAGCAGAACTGGGAATGAAAATGTTTTTATACATGGTAATGTGAATTGGAGTTAATCTACTATGTTAAATAAATGGCTTGATACTTTTAATCATGACTTTGCTCCACCTAAATAAAACCTTGTGAATTTAGAATGTCTTTCATTGGAACAACAGATTAAGACATTGGACAGCAAGATTTATAGATTTAAATCACTACAAATGGACAATTATTTTTTCCTTCTCCTAAAAGTAAAACTTTTCCCAAACTCTACTAATTACTACAAACCTAAACCTAATCTCTGTCAGCCTCTTCTATCCAAATTCAAACCTAATAAACGTATTCCCCATCCCACTTACCTTTGATTAGCCGGCGACATCCACCCCAATCCTGGACCAAACTTCTCTCCAACAAATCTCCCCAGCACCAACAACAAATCCTCAAATAAAAACCTCAAATTCCTCACCATCAACACCCAAAGCTTAATAAATAAATTAACCCTCTTCCATGCCTGGCTCAATCATAACTTACCAGACATAGTAGCCATCTCTGAAACCTGGCTAAAACCTCATATAAGTGACTCTGAATTCCATTCCCCTGGATTTCACTCTCTCCGATCTGACTGCCCAAGTAGAAGAGGTGGTGGTGTAGCTTTAATCTACTCCAACCACTTGTCCATCACTCCTTACCCTAACTCCATCCCTTCTTTCACTAATGCTGAACTTGTGATTGGCCTACTAAAAATAAACGTCCATAAAAGCATCTGTATCATTCCCCTCTATATTCCTCCTGGTAACAACACCAATACCCTGGAAGACATACTCTTCTGGACCTCCTCCAATATTAAGCTAGAAACCTACATTATGGGAGATGTAAATATCGACTGAGGAAAAATCATCAACCCTAATCCCACCATAACAATCAACCTATTCAACTTCACTCAACTTACTAACTCCATTACTAGACCTAACAAAACCAACCCCCCCAGGCTCCATACTTGAATGGATCCTAGTATCTCATCCTAACAAAGTCCTAAAATCTGGTGTCATTCCTGACTCATTAGGAGACCACCTCCCTGCCTTCACCCTTCGAGCTACTCCCACTTCCTCACACTCTCACCAATACATTCATACTCGTAACCTATCTAACTTTAACTCCACTACTTTCTCTGACTCCCTCAAGCTAACTAACTGGAACCCCCTAAAAATACTACCATTAGACCAAGCCATTGACTATTTCAGTTCAACATTATTAACTGTCCTCAACTCCCTAGCTCTAATAAGAACTAAAAGAGTTAAAACAAAGACCACCCCATGGCTCTCCAAAGATACAAAAAAGATTATGCTACAAAGGGATAAAACCTGGAAAGCCTACCTCCGCTATAAACAGCCAGAAATATTACTAAAATATAAACAGCTGAGAAACCTAGCCAAAAAACAAGTCATTAGAGATAAAAAGTCTTACTACATCAAACTACATGAAAATCATGCAAAAAATCCCAAACAATTCTGGAACTCTATTAATTCCCTCCTCAGGCCAGGGACAAAACAACCCCTGTCCTGATGCCAGCAAATCCGACCCAGAAATTGCCTCACTATTCAATACCTTCTTCACCTCTTCTATCGCTGAGCTAAGACCTTTACCAACAATAACCCTCCACCCCTCCCTGCTCAATCTTCCCCTCCCTCCTCTTCCCACCCTAATTTTGAACTCAAACCCGTCTCCACCAATCTAATAAAGAAACTTCTTTATAAACTAAAGCCTTGCTCCAATGCCCCTGACAGCATTCTGTCCTCCTTCCTAAAAATAGCTTCAGATGCTATTGCTCTGCCTATCAGCATCCTGATCAATAGATCACTACTTGAATCTTATGTACCCAAACTATGGCATACTGCATTTACTCTTCCACTCCACAAGGGTGGCAAAAATTGTAATGTCTCCAATTTCCGCCCCATAGCCATCCTCTCCCCTAGCTCCAAAATTCTTGAAAAATGCATCCACCTGCAGCTCTTGCCATTCCTTACCAAATACCAGCTACTCTCTCCTACCCAACACGGCTTCCACCCAGGACACAGTATTAACTCCGCCCTTCTCTCCTTCTTACATTCTGTCAATTCAGCCCGTGACTCTGGTAATATGGTATCTTCTGTTCTGCTGGACTTATCCAACACTTTTGATACCATCTCTCATACCCACCTTCTAAACCATCTCTCTAATCTCAACCTTTCCCAAAAACTCTTTCATGGTTCTCTAACTATCTTTCAAACAGGTCCCAAGCCATGAAATGGGGCCAAGCCACCACCACTTTCCTTCCTACCCCCACTGGAGTACCCCAAGGTTCCATACTTGGCCCATTGCTATTCAATATCTTTATTAATGACTTCCACAAAGCCATTCCTAACACCACAATTGTGCAATATGCTGACGATTCCACTTTGATCTGCTGTGCCAGTAACCTAACAGAGCTCCAATTTCTGACACAAAATGCCTTCTCAACCACTGAAAACTGGATGCTCCAAAATCACCTCTCACTAAATGCCAACAAAACTAAGATCTTTCTATTCTCCCCCTCAAAATCCTCCCCTCTTGATAAAAACTCTCTTCAAATTACCAACCTTAACAACTCCACTATCGAGATTGTACCGTCTGCCAAACTTCTTGGTGTCACAATTGACAATCAACTAAAATTTAACACTCATATCCAGCTAAACATCAAGAAAACACACATAAAATGTGGCCTACTTTACAGAAACAACCACTTCCTCTCTCCTTCCACCAAACTAACTATTGCCTCTACCTATCTCCTTCCCTCTCTTATGTATGGTGCTCCTCTGCTCACTAATTTATCTTCCACACTTACCTCCAAACTGGAAGTATGTTACAACAAAATCTCCAGATTTGCCACCAATGCAAAATCCTCCTCTCATCACTGCACCTCCTTTCACTCTATAAACTGGCTTGAACTCCCCAACCTACTTGACTTTCACCAAATAACCACAGCCCGCAAATTATTGCTCCAACCCACTAACTGCCCTGCACTATCCAATATACTACAACCATATACCCCCTCAGACCCCTTAGATCTTCTCACCAAAACCTGATCACCATTCAAAAACCCAAGCGCCCAGCTGGTCAGCTTCTCTTATCCTTTACCCTAGCAAAAAAATGGAATGCTCTGCCCTCCTCTCTAAGGAACTGTAACAACCATAATAACTTCAAAACTCAACTTCATTCCTACCTCTACCTAAACAGGAAATGCAACTGCACTCTTCCACCCATACCTCTCAAGCCCTCCTCCCCCTTCACTCCAGGCTAACCTTTTTACCTTCCTAACCTCACTCTCAATTGCAGATTCGTATATGTAACTAAATAGTAAAATCTAGCTATTATGCTATATGCTGGATTTTATCTCCTGAACAAAATTGTAATTGTTTTGTCTTATTCTTGTTGAAGAAACCCACTGTTTGTACTGCAAACTATCTTTGAAATTTTCATGTTAATAAACTTTGTTCTGTGGAGCTTTTCTCCCCGGGTCTCCACTGAAAACGGGCCCTCAAGCCCAATGGACCTCCCCGGTAATCAAACTGGAATAAATAAATAAATAAATAAATAAATGTGAGAATGTTCAATGGCAACACGTACCCAAAAGGTTATGGTTGTGGATGTTTCCACATGGAGTTGAGGATGATATCTCATTTTAAATGGAACATATGGAACCCTTCAACAAAACAGGTCTGGAGCTTACTTGATTATTGATGAGGGAGAATAAGCACTGTATGGAGGGGATGAGACATGATATTTCCACTCTGGTTGCCTCCATTACAGGGAACCTGTTGTTTTCTTATTACTGTGAACAATTCGACAAGGTTTTTACCAAAGTTGAATCTAAGATGGTTTCGGTAAAGATTACTAAGGGCAAAAAATTGAGCAGGGATGACACCGACTACTTGAACAACAGAGTTTACCCTAGGATTAGGTATTCTAAATGAGTACACCCTTATGTTGAACAAATGGATGCACATGATCACCAAAGGCTGGATGAAGAAATTTTCACTGTTGTCCCTTTAGATCAACTGGGGCTGAGACTTTCTCAAAGATTAGTAAACAAGCAAAGGACTTATAACAACACGAATGTTACCCCAACATATCAGGGGAAACAAAATTGGAAAAGAGAGAGGAATGGGCAATGGGGGGAAAATCAACTATCCTGGCATGTGGTGAACAAATAGATATCAGTCATCTTACAATCCATGATGAAGGTACTGTTTCTGTCCCTTCTTATATTAATTTTAACAAATTCAATTTTACTGATTTAAAGATTGAACCCAAACATCATAGTTTGCTCATAAAGGGCTTTATTTCATTCCTATGGGTAGAGGAAATATTGTTGATAATTTAATTGATTAAAAAATGTTGTCTGGAATTTAAACTTGAGTTTGATGATAAGCAATGATTCTGACTACTATTCAATGAAAAAAAGATTTGCAAGGAAGAGTACTTTCAACTGACTTGTCCATCCAGTGCTTAATGTGTTTGAAAAGAGTTGTGAGAAAGAAATTAGGACACTTTTAATTAATAATGAACATGGGGCTACTACAACCTTTCTCCACGAGGGAAAGCTATACTTGAAGAATATGCATCTAATAAGAATATTAGATGCATAACCCGACAAGGGTGGAGGCATGGTTTTGATGGACAAGTTTGAATACATCAACAAAATATTTTCTATTTTGAATGACACAAACATTTACTATACAGTTTCTTTGAATTAAATTACAACTGCATACAAAGTCATTAATTTATATTTAGAACTGTCCTTGTACAATATCATTTCACAGGGCTTGCTCAATTTCTGAATGTGAAAAAACCCCAAAAACACATTCCAACATCCAATATCCCCTTTTATGTCCATTAGTTTCTGTAGGTGGTTCTATTAATGAGCCCCGGGCTAAGTATGTGGACAGAAAACTTAAGGACATATTGGCTGGGAGTGGCCATATATTGATGGACTCCTGTGATTTTATTAATAAATTGAGGGATACAGCTGTTACTGATCACTGTCTTTTTATTACAATGGATGTCAGAAATGTTTTTTCTGTTATCCCACATGAATGTAGGTTGAAATGGTTTACTGATGTTTTGGTTCAATACAATGAGTTATCTGATACAGATTTTAAAATTATCACTGAATTTATGAACTTTATTCTTAAAAATAATTTCATTTTTTTGAAGGTAAGTAGTATAGACAGGCACAAGGAGTTGCTATGGGGCTGCCTGTGGCCTGATTTTTGTTAATATTGTACTAAAGTGGAGACCGTGTTTTCAACAAGGAACATTTCCAGTTTTGCCAGAAATATTTCAGCTACCTAGATGATATTTTATTTTAATTTGGACAGGTGATTGTACACAATTTGAGCAATTCCTGGTAGAAATGGAAAATTCTACTACATTTTTGAGATTTGCATTCCATATTGAACCTTGAGAAATATATTTTCTTCATGTGAGAATTTCGAAGGCTGATCACCGTAATTTAGAAACTTCTATAGATAGAAAGCCAAAATTCAATAATTCCTTCATGCACTTCACTAGTAGTCACCCTATGCATCAAAAACAGGGATTATCAAAAGTTAGTGTAACAGGGTTTCTAGGCCTACATCTAATGATGACTGGTGCCACGAGGAATTGAACAAACTGAGTACAGCTCAAATGGCTTAGTGGTAAATTGCTGTGGCTATGGTGTGCAGGGTCCTGGGTTCTGGACTTGCAAGGGCTGATTATTTAGGAGGTAATTGGCTAGGCTTAAAATGGCCTATAAGGGCAGTTAGCCTAATACTAAGCTATGAACCTATGGATGTTCTTGGAGAGGGGATACCCTGAGAAAACGGAGCAAGTTCTTGAATAGAGGGGTAGCAAATATGGACCTATTATTATTCACGGTCTTGACTTTATGAAAAATAAAGATATATTAAGTCACCTGAGACAGGAAAGTAATGAATGGAAAGTGCTATACTATCGTATGGTACTTCACTTCTTTAGATACTCCCAAGATCAAGAGAATCGTTCACAACAATTGGCAGATGTTAGGGAGTATAGTAGAACCCTCTGCTGTTATGATAGAAACTCCCAGGTTTATCTTGAAAATCAGGCCATGTATAAAGAATATTTCAGAGAGACTATGGCAAGAGTTTGTCCAACATACTTTCAAAAGTTTTAAATGTGGACATTGTCAGCAATGTCCATATATTGACACTGAAGATTTGTGGAATACACTGGACAAAACAGACAGATGGAGGAAACCTGGTAGGTACAACTGCAAAATGGATAAGTTACTTTATTTGGCTGGGTGCAATTCTTGCACTGCATTTTATGTGGGAAAAATGGAGACGTCTCTTGGTACTAAAATTTATCAACATAATTACAGTATTTCAAAGAAAGACAACAAAAGGGCTTTAGCAAGGGATTCCTTAGTTTGCAATAATTTTAATTGGTTTAAATTTCTGGTACTGGAGAAAATTAATTGCACTGTGTATGGGGGAGATTGAAAAAAATTACCTTTTGCACAGGGAAATATCCTGGCAATTAAGGATGGACAGTTCTAATCCACAAGGGCTCAATGATGCTATCTCCATTACGAGTGAACTGAAATGCAGAAGGACAAGGTTGTAGGATGTATATAATCTGAAATCTTAGGATGTTTGTTTATGAATTTTGACATCGAGTAAGGTGTACTTGGCATTGTTACACATTCACTTTGGATATTTCCTTTCAGTTTGACTTATTTTGCAAAGTAATATGCATCACTTTAAAATATTAAGGGGTTTACTATCATAATGTCGAGTGCACATTGTTCGACACTGCAAATGCGAACACCATTCTGCGACTGCTGAAATGCTGAATGCAAATGTTGCGAATCGCAAATTTCTGCCCCCTTTTTGACCCATGTTAGCACTTATTTTTGGGTGTAGAGTGGTCGGAAATGTCGATGTTGGTGTTTTTGCAACATTTTGACTGTTTGGCATTACGAGATTTGCTAACTGGTGTCGCTGATATGCAGTGTCGAGCAATGTGCGCTCGACATTATGCTAGTAAACCTATTAAGGGGCAGTGAAGCTTTGGTTTTTAAAAGCCGTCTTGATACAATGTAATTGGTTCTGATGAAGTCCCAAACAGGAAGGGACAACAGCACTTAACCAATATTTATTCATTGAGTTTTTATGCACAATTTTCTGTGTTTTGCTCGTGAATTAAAGTTTTACATGTTTTTCATACAACATCATTTGGATTGATTTTCAACAGTCCCCAGAGCTGTGGGTCAGTCGTTGCTTGGTTATTATGCAATAAATATAATTACATTGCACATGCACTTCTTCCTTACCTCAGGTAAAATTAACATGAAAGCCTTCATCTCCACCCCTCGGTATCATGTTTTTTTCTTTCCTGGGAAAAGTAACATTGGACAACAAATTATAAATAACTGTACCTTGCAGTAAAAGTAAGGGCATCTCCCATTCCCATATAGATTTTAGCACATCACAGATTTGTTTTTGGGAAAACTCAGCTTTATATTCCATGGCTGTATATCAGGTTTAACAAAGATAGGTAACTGTAATGTGTGATGAAGTAAACAGGCACAGAATGGCTAATGCCATACATGCAAAATTAGGTATAGATGAATAAAGCATGGTTAGGTAGACAGCAACAGAATGGAGTTTGTACTAAAGGTAAAAATAGTTATGCAGAATCATGATATCCCTAGAAAATACAGTATGTAAACTGTTTACCGATGCTGTTTTATTGAAAAGAAGGTAGTAAGTGCTACCTTTGGCCACTTTGAAATATTGCTTGTAGTGGCTTAGATATTTGGGACATTCTGATTAAAGTGATGGAGTTATTCAGGGAACATTTACAGTGTGCCTCTTTGTAAAAACAGTGCTTCTAGTCCTTCTAGAAGTTCCTGATGGATGTGATGAACTTTATATCCAAAATAAATTCTAATATTTAATATCATATGTACAAACTATCACCCACCGCAGTGGACATTCCTGCATGGTCCTTTTTCATTAAGGCATGTCGAGCTAAACTTTGGCTTCCATTAACTTATTCCCTTCAGTGGGGTTCCTTTGAGTTTGTACTGTAACCCCTAACGGGCATGGTTTGAGCCTTTTAAAAAATGAAGTTAACACCTCACAGTTCAATCAAATGTGCATATCTCTAGAACTGTGTTAGTAAAAAACTGTAAGTGGCAAACTGTTCAGCACCAGTGGTGCAGCTAAGATGGGGCAAAAGGGGCAACTTCCCCAGGTGCAAATTGTTACAGGATGCAATCTGACTAGCTATCCATCATCCTGATCACATTTGTGGTCAGACCTGAGTGTTGTAGCACTTCATGTGTAGTCTAAGTGCAGCAACTGCTTGCTACAGTGTAGCAAGCGCAGTTAACTAAAAACTTGAGTGCTGTAGTGCTCTTTACTAAAATTTCAGTGTTGTATAACTCCATACAAGAAATAAACTGTAGCAAGTGCTTACTACAATTTAAAAGAGAAGTATTATTATTATTATTATTATTATTATTAATCTAATTTAAGGAAGGATGGTTGGGGGCAGGGCACAGAAACAGGACCTGAATGGCTGAGGTAGGAGGGAGGTGGGGCATGTCCTGTATCTGGCCACCTGCTTGGTGTGTCAGCAAAAGACTTTTTTTTAATATTTTTGCTCTTTACTTGAAGAGCTGAGGGGGTTAGACACTGTTTTTTGGGACCACCCCAGGTCTTTGATTGAGACAATCAATTTGATTGATTAAACTCTTTCTGGCTCCAGAAAGTCTGTTCTTCAATTTTTCCCTTAGAACTGCTCTGTTAGGAACCTAAACAGTTTACACCTTCACTAAAAAGTGCAGCACTTGTTCCAATTAGCTTTTTCTTCTCAAAAAGCTCAGCACTTGTCTTATAAGCATATCCCTTGTCTTATAAGCATTCTCTTTGCAGGTCAAGCACTCCTATATTATACAAATCTCTCACTAGCAAAACCCCCCAGGAGTGCCCACTTCCCTGCTAAGCCCACTACTTTTCTGTCTCATACCAACTCATAATTCTTTCTAGCATGTCAAGGGTCAGATGCTGGCATCCTCCTGCCCAGTTGGTGAATCTGGGAATTCTGAGACAATGTTACAATTGCCTCATATACACGGACAACCCTCTCCTCCTCCCACGTAACACTAACACTTGTGAGAGATGCAGCTATTTAGCCAGACTGGAGGCTGAGCTCTCTCAACTCAGGACTGGCAAGACCAGGCAGGAGGAGAAGGCAACTACACACACCACAATACCAGTCTCACATAACTCAACCACACCACTGAATCAAACACATAAACACACTAAGACATACTCAGAGGCTCTGAGTAAAAATTTACCTAAACAACAGAGGCCTCCAAAGCAGACACCCAAGCAACTGCAAACTCAATACACCACACAAACAACACATAAACAACAAACTCAGTGGGCAAAGCAGTCACTGCCCTTAAGGCCAAATACAACACCAAACATACTTGTCATAGGTGACTCCATAGTCAGACACACTGACATCCCGATCACCAGACTGAGTAAGGAGAAGGTCACAGTAAGCTGCCTGTCGGGCACTAGAATCCGCCACATAACGCAAGCACTCAGGTCTCTCAACAGCAGGTACAAGTACGACTCAGTCATTGTCCACGCTGGTGTCAACGACCTGAGACGTACCTCCTTGGACTACATGAAAAGAGACATTGAGGAGCTCTCTGATTATGTAGCCCAGGCAGGTATGACCCTGACCTTGAGCAGTATCCTACCTTCACCTAGAATGATGCCACAATACAGTGATAAGATGATCAGCTTTAATAATTGGCTTAAATTCTGGTGTCATTCAAAGGGGATCCAATGTCTGTCTGCCTGGGATGACATGCTGGACAAGCCACGCTGCTCAAGGGACGGCTTGCACCTGTCACCCCTAGGCTTCCGGATATTGGCAAAGGCACTTGCCACCCCCATAGTGCCTTTTTTAGGCAAGGCACAAATTCTAAACCTACCACCCTAGAACACAAAAAAGGAAAAAAACTAAGGGTACGCTGCTCAATGCCAGAAGTCTCAATCTCAAGATGCACGCACTCGAGGCCCTTCTCAGTATGGAGAACATCGATGTCTGTGCTGTGACAGAAACCTGGTTCAAGGCTCCTGAGAGCACCCCAGCACTATCAGGTTTCACCTCATATCATGCTCCGCCCCAAAATCCGGACAACACCAAGAAAGGAGGGGGGGTGTCCATATTCATAAAGAACACCCACACCTCAAGGTTGATAGCAACGCACGATGCATCGGAGACCATCCAGGTGCAATTAACCATAGGCAAGACTGCCCTGCAATTTGTAGCATGTTACAGGCCACCCTCTCAAACTCAGGAACCTCACATGGCCTTCCTGAAAACATTGGAGGGGATAAATGTATCTCCAAACACCATCATACTAGGTGACTTCAACTACCCTAATATAGACTGGGAACACTACTCAAGCCCAAACACTCTAGCCCAAAGGTTCCTGGAGTTCATAAACTCAAATGCATGGAACAACTAGTCACCATCCCCACAAGAGGAGAAAACATACTTGATCTCATCATCACAAACATGGGATCACAATGTTCAACACCGGAAGTATACCCCTCACTGGTGAGATCAGATCATAAACTAATCTCGCTGGAGGTCCTCATCCCGCCCCCACCTGAAATAAAAAAGACCACAGTGAAAAACTTCTCAAAAGCCGACTTCACACTTCTAAAAACTAGTGTGGTCTCCTTTAAGGCCCTGAGCCAGTGGTAAACATTACTCAAACCGCTGAATCACTTACAAATGCCTTCTACCAGCACCTACAGGACTGCATGGATCAGGCAATCCCAAACAAAACTAAGACTCTTTGTACCACAGGCAAGCGTCCAGTCTGGTGGACCCCAGCCATAAACAAGCTCTACAACAAAAGGAGGAAGCTACTACAAGATAGAGCAAAATCCTTGAAAGGAAAGACACCTTTGATCATTATAAGTAAAAAACTAAGAGCTCTCATAAAATCATCCAAGGCAAATTTTGAGAGAAAAATTGCCAAGGACTCAAAAGACAATCATAAGGCCTTCTTTAGCTATGTTAGAAACCTAGGAGGAAACTCCCAGATATGCTCAGAATTAGTTCAAAATGATGTGAAGATTACTGAACCTACACACATTGCCAACATACTGGCTGACAGGTTCAGTGCAAACTTCTCCCCTTCCCCAAAAGGAGAGATATCTATACCAGAGGATTGTAGCCCCCCAAACATCTCCAATGCCCAGGTGAGAACTGCTCTCTCAGGCAAAAACACAGCATCCATGGGACCGGATGGTGTCCCCGGCTGTGTGCTCCATTTAACTCAATGAAGAATTAAACCCGCAGTTAGGACAGCTGTTTAATCTAGCCTCACCTCAGGATACGTGCTCAAGGAGTGGCGCACGGCGACTGTGGTCCCACTTCACAAGGGCGGTGCCTCCACCGACCCTGGAAATTAACGCCCCATTAGCTTGACAAGCCTTATCTGCAAAGCCATGGAGAGGATCATAATGGAACTCATAAATAAAGACATAGGGAACTTGCAGACTTTGGATCCAACCCAGTTTGGCTTTGTCAAAGGCAGATCATGCCTTTTAAACTTGGTTGACTTTTTCGAGACAGTCACCAAGGCCATTGATTTGGGAAAGGCAGTCCATACAGCCTACCTCGACCTGGCAAAGGCCTTCGACACAATACCCCACTCAGGTATCATCGAAAAACTCATCAGCTTGAATGTAAACCCATACATCACAAGATGGGTTGCAAACTGGCTAAGTGACAGAACCCACAGGGTCAGAGTTGCTGGAGCCATGTCAGACTCAAAGCCTGTCACAAGTGGTGTCCCACAGGGCTCAGTCCTGGGTCCACTCTTGTTCGGCATCTACTTTTCTGACGTACAAGCAAACACAGGAGGGTTATGGCTGACAAAGTTTGCAGATGACTGCAAACTGCGCCATAGTCGAAAACACATCTGACACAGATATCCTTCAGAAGGGCCTCACAGAAACGGATAACTGGTGCCAGAGCCATGGCCTAAAGTTAAACGCCAAGAAATGCATAGTCATACCCTTCGGGAAAAACAAGGTTACCCCTAGCTACCATATAGGTGGCAATCCACTGAGCACAGAAGAAGTCATCAGGGATCTGGGGACCCAGGTTGACAGTAGCCTTTCGTTTGACACTCATGTTGCTAAAGTAGTTAGGAAAACCTTCTACACTGCACACCTGATCATGAAGGGATTCACATCTAGATCAAGGGAGGTCATCGTCCCCCTGTACTCATCACTCATTAGACCTATGATTGAGTACAATGCCCCATTTGGAATGTATCTGACCCGACACCTGCAGCAGCTGGAAAGACCCCAAAAGTTCCTCACCAAAAGGATAAAGGGTCTCAAAAATATGTCTTATGCTACCCGACTGAAAGAACTCCAGCTCTATTCAGTCTCATACCGCTTGCTCAGAGGTGACCTGTGCCTGACATATAAGGCCATGTCAAACCCAGATTTGATGATAATGCTTCACCTCAAAAAATCTAGATCCCTCAGAACCACAGGGGCGGGAGACTTAAACCTTGACACGGTTATTAATAGAACGTGCTGGAGGGACAGATTCATCACCCAGAGACTCCCTATGCTGTGGACAAAATCCTGGTACATGTGAGGCAGAGCACCTCGCTGGCCTTGTTCAAGAGGAATTTTGACCAATGGATGGGAGATCGCAGATATACCCCAGGGATTACTTCAGTGTCACTGCTTGACAGAGGCACAACAAAATAATAGGCCTAGTTTTATTCAAACTAAAGGGGTGGCGAAAGCCACATAACTATGGGCTAGGCTTATAAATGCCCTTGGGCAGATAGCCTAGTATGAACCTATGAACCTATGAACCTATGAACAGCTATGCTTTTGTTCAGCACAAAGTAACCTTTTCAGTGGTTACATTGACTCTTTCAGTTCTAGGTAGTAAACAGGATTTTGTAAGTTGCAGCAGCAACAGTAAATATGAATTTTATAATGTATAAACAGCTTACAACATACTGCTAGCAGCACTTTCTTCATACAGTTGTGAACTTTAATATGAGGCTAAGCACTTCTATATGTGTCACTTCATTGTTGAGATATTTACAGAAATATGAAAATTATTACAATAAAAATAAATGGGGCAGCCGCAGTGGTCCAGTGGTTAGCATTGCCACCTCACAGCAAGAGGTTCTCTGGTTCGATTCTCGGCTGGGGTGCCTCCTGTGCAGAGTCTGCATGTCCTCGCTGTGGTTGTGTGGGTTTCCTCTGGGTGCTCCGGTTTCCTCCCACATCCCAAAGACATGCTGTAGGTGGATTTGACACTCTAAATTGGCCCTAGGTGTGAGTGTGTGCATGTTTGTGCCTTCTGTGGAAGGTTGGGCGCCGGGCTGGCAACTCAACACCGTAAAACTCCACTGCCAATCATGAGTGGACAGGTGATCCACTGTGGCGACCCCTAACCGGGAAAAGCTGAAAGAAGAAGAAGAAGAAGAATTACAATACAAATAAACAGCATACAAATACAATTCAAGAACTCTTTATCTGAATTAGACAGAGGCCAAACATCAGTAGGGTTGTGTTTACCATGATGCAAGCTTTAAGATGAAATGTTCTAATAACTTACATACAGCATGCTTTTTGAATTATTAATGCAGATATGAACAAGCAGCATTTGACATCTACAGGTGTCAGTAGAATGCAACTGCAGATACTCCTGGAGGTGTCACCTGGCTGTAATGCAGTTAGCAATATCCTATACCTCCTCATTATATCAGTTAGCTGGACTTCATCTGCTGTGTTTTTCCCTTCCAACTACTCCTCTGGCATTTGGGTGAGTAATCAAACCACACTATCATCACTGTGATCATGGCTTTTCCTGCTATACTACTAGGCTGAATCAGGGCAAGCTTATTAGGGAAAAACAACAGCTTACCCTGCCCTACTTTACCAGACTCTTAATCAATAATGGGGTTTACTAAAATGAGTTTAGGGCATGTACTAATTATATAAGAGGAAAAAGGTTTGAAATGTGGCAAATTAAATGTAAAAATGAGTAATAGTAAGGGAATGTGTGGGTATTAAGCATTCTTTGTTTAGTTTTGATGTGTTGTTATTGTGCAAAGCTCAATTACAGAATTGCAGAGTGCATATGTTTATATCACATATGTACTCAAGTGATTTATTTTGTCAGGGCTAACTAGTTTTATCTTTAGATGAAGAAGTTAGATTTCATAGTATTATAGTGGAACCTGTTCAGCCACTTCATATGTCTGAGATGAACTCTTTCTCAGACTAGCTCTGGCATGTAATCTGAAGAGGAGGCCTATTACAGAAAGACAGTTTAGCATGTCCAGTAATGTATGACCAGTTACTTTATGCAAAAAGGTGACCATTGTCAAAGTTGAGGCTTTGGTAATATAACCGACCCATTACAGTTAGCCATGTCTATTCACTTTCATCCTGCAACTTCCCTCCACTTCATCTGAAGTCTCCGGCACCACAATGACAAGGTCCAGACAAAGGCCATGATGATGCAAAGAAAGAATGTGAATATTGGATCGTGACCTCAGCACAAGAAGCTGTAGTAATTGGTTGTTTGGGACCATTCCTAGCTCTTTTGTAGTTCACTGCTTAAAATCCGTGTTTGCACGGGTTTGCGCAGTCGTGCGCATAGCGCAGTGCCGGTTAAACAAGGTTAAACTTTTTCTGGCTCCGCCAAGTCTGTTCTTCAAATTTTCCCTTAAGGAAGCTCTACTCTTAGTAAAACCAGACTACTCACTGTATTATAAGCCTAGCACTTGTTCTCAATACTTCTCTACTAAGTAAGCACTCTCGTACTAAGTAAAGCACTACATCTACTTACCTCCCCTGTGAATACCCACCTCCCTTAAAGGTATACCACCCCCTTATACTGTTCTAACATGTCGAGTGGTAGATTACTGGCATCGTCTCCAGTTCAGCTGGTCAATCTGGGCATCTTGAGACAATGCTACAATTGTCTCATGTACACAGACAACCCTCTCCTCCTCCCAACAAACACAATTACATGTGAGAGATGCAACTATATAGCCAAACTGGAGGCTGAACTCTCTCAACTCAGGGTTGGCATGACCAGACAGGAGGAGATGGCAACCACACACACAACAATCCCAGTCCCACATAGACCTACCACAACTGCAAACCAAACACATAAAAACACAAAGACATACTCGGAGGCTCTAATAAAAAACTTACCAAAACAACAGAGGCTCCCAAAGCAGACATGCAAAAATCCACCACCTCAAAACAAAACACATGCAACACATACTTCAATAAATCAGTGTGTCGACCAATCGCAGCCCTTAAGGCCAAACACCTTGCCTGATACACTAGTAATAGGTGATGCCATAGTCAGACACACTGATGTCCCACTGACCAGGCTGAACAAGGAGAAGGTGACTGTGAGCTGTCTATCGGGGGCTAGGATCCGCCACATAACACACGCACTCAGGTCACTCCAAAGCAAGTACAAATATGATTCCGTCATTGTCCATGCTGGTGTGAATGACCCGAGACTTACCTCCCTGGACTACATGAAAAGATACATAGCGGAGCTCTCCGATTATGTAGCCCAGGCTGGTATGACCCTGACCCTGAGCAACATCTTGCCCTCACCAAGAATGATACCACAATACAAAGACAAGATGATCAGCTTTAACAATTGGCTCGAGTACTGGTGTCATTCTAAGGGGATCCAATATCTGTCTGCCTGGGATGATATGTTGGACAAGCCACGCTGCTTCGCAAGGGATGGCTTACACCTGTCACCACTGGGCTTCCGGATATTGGCTAAGGCTCTTGCCACCCCCATAATGCCTTTTTTAGGCAAGGCTCAAAAGACAAACCCACCTCCTTAGAAAACGAAAATGGAAAAAAACTAAGGGTAATGTTGCTCAACGCCAGAAGTCTAAATCTCAAGATACAGGCACTTGATGCACTCCTCAGCATGGAGAACATCGACGTCTGTGCAGTAACTGAAACCTGGTTCAAGGCTCCTGGGAGCACCCCAGTGCTACCAGACTATACCTCGTATCATGCTTTTCGGCCCCAAAACCCGGGCCGAACCACAAAGGGAGGGGGAGTGTCCATATTCATAAAGGACACCCACACCTCCAGGTTAGTAGCAACACATGAAGCAACAGAGACCATACAGGTGCAACTAACCATAGGCAAAACTGCTATACAACTGGTAGCATGTTACAGACCACCCTCCCAATCTCAAGAACCCCACTCAGCCTTCCTGAAGACATTGGAGGATATGAATGTATCACAAAATACCATCATACTGGGAGACTTCAACTACCCAAACATAGATTGGGTACATTATTCTAGCCCTAATACCCTAGCTCAAAGGTTCCTGGAATTCATAAATTCAAATGCACTGGAACAACTAGTCACCTCTCCCACTAGGGGAGAAAATATACTAGACCTGATTATCACAAACATGGGGACAAAATGCTCCACACCAGAAGTATACCCCTCACTAGTGAGATCTGACCACAAACTAATCACCCTGGATATACATATCCCACCTCCACCCCCAGCACAAAAGACCACAGTGAAAAACTTCTCAAAAGCAGACTTCACTCTTCTTAAGAAGGAGATGGTATCCTTTAAGCCCACTGTGCCAGTGGATACCACATCCCGCAATGCGGAATCCTTCACAAATGCTTTCTATGGACATATCCAGGAATGCATGAATCATGCAATCCCAAACAAATCCAAGTCCCTCTCCACCAAATGTAAGCATCCTGTCTGGTGGACCTCAGCCATAAATAAATTGTATAACAAAAGAAGGAAGCTACTGCACGTCAGAGCGAAATCCCATGAAGGGAAGACGTCTCTGATCAACATTAGCAGAAAACTACCTTCTCTCATAAAAACATCCAAGGCAAACTTTGAGAGAAAAATAGCTAAGGACACTAAAGATAACCACAAAGCCTTCTTCAGCTATGTTAGCAACCTGGGCGGAAACCCTCAGATATGCTCTGAGTTGGTTCACAACAACAAAAAATACACTGAACCCACAGATATTGCTAACATTCTGGCTGACAGGTTCAGTGCAAACTTCGCCTCCTTCACCCCCAAAAGAAGAAATACTTATCCCAGCTGAATGTAATCTCCCTGTCATCTCAGATGTCCAAGTGAGAACCGCCCTAAACAAAGCAAAAAACACAGCATCAAAGGGACCTGATGGTATCCCAGGGTGCTTGTTATGTGAACTCCAAGAGGAGCTAAACCCACACATAAAAATGCTATTTAATCTTAGCCTTACTTCGGGTTATGTACCTGTACACTGGCGTACAGCAACAGTGGTCCCACTCCACAAGGGGGGTGCCTCTACAGACCCTGGAAACTACCGCCCCATAAGCTTCACTAGCCTGGTCTGCAAAGCTATGGAAAGAATCATTATGGAACTCATAAACAGAGACATAGGGGACCTACAGACACTTGACCCCACCCAGTTCGGCTTTGTGAAGGGCAGATCCTGCCTTTTAAACCTGGTTGACTTTTTCAAAACAGTCACTAGAGTCATTGATGAGGGCAAAGCAGTCCATACAGCATACCTGGACTTGGCTAAGGCCTTCGACACAATACCCCACTCAGGCATCATAGATAAGCTAAACAGCTTAAAAGTAAACCCCTATGTCACTAGATGGGTTGCAAACTGGCTAAAGGACAGAACCCATAAAGTTAAAATCACTGGAGCAATGTCAGACTCAAAGCCAGTCACAAGTGGTGTCCCACAGGGATCTGTCCTGGGACCCCTCTTGTTCGGCATTTATTTCTCAGATGTTAAAGCAAACATGGGAGGGCTGTGGCTGACAAAGTTCGCAGATGACTGCAAACTAGGCACCATAGTCGATACACCAGCTGACACACACATCCTACAAAAAGGCCTCACTGAAACGGACAACTGGTGCCGTAGTCACGGCCTTAAAATAAATGCCAAAAAATGTATAGTCATCCCTTTTGGAAAAAACAAAGTACCCACAAATTATCACATAGACAGCAACCCACTGAGTACGGAAAAACTAATCAGAGACCTAGGGACCCAAGTAGACAGCGACTTCTCATTTGACACCCACTTTGCCAAAGTGGTTAGAAAAACATTCTACCTTGCACACCTCATCATGAAATGATTCACATCCAGATCCAAGGATGTCATTGTACATTTATATTCCTCCCTCATCAGACACATGATTGAGTACAATGCCCCATTTGGTATGTACCTCACCCTGCACTTGCAACAGCCGGAGAGACCACAGAAGTACCTCACCAAAAGGATCAAGGGTCTCCAACATATGTCTTATTCTGCCAGACTAAAGAAACTTCAGCTCTATTCAGTGGCATACCGCCTGCTCAGGGGTGATCTCTGCCTGACGTACAAGGCCATGTCCAATCAGGATTTGATGGACATGCTCCACCTCAAAAAATCCAAATCCATCAGGACCACAAGAGCTAAAGACTTAAACCTCGGCACAAGTATGAATAGGACATGCTGGAGGGATAGATTCATAACCCAAAGGCTTCCCATGCTTTGGAACAGGATCCCAGTTCGTATTAGGCAGAGCCCCTCACTAACTCTCTTCAAGAGAAATCTTGATGAGTGGATGGGAGATCGAAAATTTACCCCAGGGGTCACATCTGGGTCACTGCTAGACAGAGGCACAGTCAACTAATTCTATTATATAAGGGGACCTTCATTGTGTCACTACTAGACAGAGGCACAGTATTCTAGATTTATTCTGTACATTTTTGTACCATTTCATGGGGTGGCAAAAGCCACATCACTATGGCTAGGCTTACAAATGCCCCAGAGCAGATAGCCTAGTACTATACTATGAAACTAAACTATGAAACTATGAGGGAAAATGATGGGCATAAAAATGCAGGAAATGTGTACATGTGCAGACAGGTGAGATATGGAGTAATAAGTGGGCGATGATAGATCTGCAGACAGGTGAGATAAGGAGTAATAAGTGGGCGATGATAGATCTGCAGACAGGTGAGATAAGGAGTAATAAGTGGGCGATGGTAGATCTGCAGACAGGTGAGATAAGGAGTAATAAGTGGGCGATGGTAGATCTGCATGCAGGTGAGATAAGTAGTAATAAGTGGGCGATGATAGATCTGCAGACAGGTGAGATAAGGAGTAATAAGTGGGAGATGGTAGATCTGCAGACAGGTGAGATAAGGAGTAATAAGTGGGCGATGATAGAGCTGCAGACAGGTGAGATAAGGAGTAATAAGTGGGAGATGGTAGATCTGCAGACATGTGAGATAAGGAGTAATAAGTGGGAGATGGTAGATCTGCACGCAGGTGAGATAAGGAGTAATAAGTGGGAGATGGTAGATCTGCAGACAGGTGAGATAAGGAGTAATAAGTGGGAGATGGTAGATCTGCAGACAGGTGAGATAAGGAGTAATAAGTGGGCGATGATAGATCTGCAGACAGGTGAGATAAGGAGTAATAAGTGGGAGATGGTAGATCTGCAGACAGGTGAGATAAGGAGTAATAAGTGGGCGATGATAGATCTGCAGACAGGTGAGATAAGGAGTAATAAGTGGAAGATGGTAGATCTGCAGACAGGTGAGATAAGGAGTAATAAGTGGGCAATGCTAGATCTGCAGGCAGGTGAGATAAGGGGTAATAAGTGGGAGATGGTAGATCTGCAGACAGGTGAGATAAGGAGTAATAAGTGGGAGATGGTAGAGCTGCAGACAGGTGAGATAAGGAGTAATAAGTGGGAGATGGTAGATCTGCAGACAGGTGAGATAAGGAGTAATAAGTGGGAGATGGTAGATCTGCAGGCAGGTGAGATAAGGAGTAATAAGTGGGTGATGATAGATCTGCAGACAGGTGAGATAAGGAGTAATAAGTGGGAGATGGTAGATCTGCAGACAGGTGAGATAAGGAGTAATAAGTGGGAGATAGATCTGCAGACAGGTGAGATAAGGAGTAATAAGTGGGAGATGGTAGATCTGCAGACAGGTGAGATAAGGAGTAATAAGTGGGCGATGATAGATCTGCAGGCAGGTGAGATAAGGAGTAATAAGTGGGAGATGGTAGATCTGCAGACAGGTGAGATAAGGAGTAATAAGTGGGAGATGGTAGATCTGCAGACAGGTGAGATAAGGAGTAATAAGTGGGCGATGATAGATCTGCAGACAGGTGAGATAAGGAGTAATAAGTGGGAGATGATAGATCTGCAGACAGGTGAGATAAGGAGTAATAAGTGGGAGATGGTAGATCTGCAGAAAGGTGAGATAAGGAGTAATAAGTGGGCGATGATAGATCTGCAGGCAGGTGAGATAAGGAGTAATAAGTGGGCAATGATAGATCTGCAGACAGGTGAGATAAGGAGTAATAAGTGGGAGATGGTAGATCTGCAGACAGGTGAGATAAGGAGTAATAAGTGGGCGATGATAGATCTGCAGACAGGTGAGATAAGGAGTAATAAGTGGGAGATGGTAGATCTGCAGACAGGTGAGATAAGGAGTAATAAGTGAGAGATGGTAGATCTGCAGGCAGGTGGGATAAGGAGTAATAAGTGGGAGATGGTAGATCTGCAGGCAGGTGAGATAAGGAGTAATAAGTGGGCGATGATAGATCTGCAGACAGGTGAGATAAGGAGTAATAAGTGGGAGATGGTAGATCTGCAGACAGGTGAGATAAGGAGTAATAAGTGGGAGATGGTAGATCTGCAGACAGGTGAGATAAGGAGTAATAAGTGGGAGATGGTAGATCTGCAGGCAGGTGAGATAAGGAGTAATAAGTGGGCGATGATAGATCTGCAGACAGGTGAGATAAGGAGTAATAAGTGGGAGATGGTAGATCTGCAGACAGGTGAGATAAGGAGTAATAAGTGGGCGATAGTAGATCTGCAGGCAGGTGAGATAAGGAGTAATAAGTGGGAGATGGTAGATCTGCAGACAGGTGAGA
This sequence comes from Protopterus annectens, assembly GCF_019279795.1. Taxonomy (NCBI): domain Eukaryota; kingdom Metazoa; phylum Chordata; order Ceratodontiformes; family Protopteridae; genus Protopterus; species Protopterus annectens. The sequence continues at coordinate 5,122,537 of NC_056732.1, read as the reverse complement.
TAAGGAGTAATAAGTGGGAGATGGTAGATCTGCAGACAGGTGAGATAAGGAGTAATAAGTGGGCGATGATAGATCTGCAGACAGGTGAGATAAGGAGTAATAAGTGGGAGATGGTAGATCTGCAGACAGGTGAGATAAGGAGTAATAAGTGGGAGATGGTAGATCTGCAGACAGGTGAGATAAGGAGTAATAAGTGGGCGATGATAGATCTGCAGACAGGTGAGATAAGGAGTAATAAGTGGGCGATGGTAGATCTGCAGACAGGTGAGATAAGGAGTAATAAGTGGGAGATGGTAGATCTGCAGACAGGTGAGATAAGGAGTAATAAGTGGGAGATGGTAGATCTGCAGACAGGTGAGATAAGGAGTAATAAGTGGGAGATGGTAGATCTGCAGACAGGTGAGATAAGGAGTAATAAGTGGGAGATGGTAGATCTGCAGACAGGTGAGATAAGGAGTAATAAGTGGGAGATGGTAGATCTGCAGACAGGTGAGATAAGGAGTAATAAGTGGGAGATGGTAGATCTGCAGACAGGTGAGATAAGGAGTAATAAGTGGGAGATGGTAGATCTGCAGACAGGTGAGATAAGGAGTAATAAGTGGGAGATGGTAGATCTGCAGACAGGTGAGATAAGGAGTAATAAGTGGGAGATGGTAGATCTGCAGACAGGTGAGATAAGGAGTAATAAGTGGGAGATGGTAGATCTGCAGACAGGTGAGATAAGGAGTAATAAGTGGGAGATGATAGATCTGCAGGCAGGTGAGATAAGGAGTAATAAGTGGGAGATGGTAGATCTGCAGACAGGTGAGATAAGGAGTAATAAGTGGGAGATGGTAGATCTGCAGACAGGTGAGATAAGGAGTAATAAGTGGGAGATGGTAGATCTGCAGACAGGTGAGATAAGGAGTAATAAGTGGGAGATGGTAGATCTGCAGACAGGTGAGATAAGGAGTAATAAGTGGGCGATGGTAGATCTGCAGACAGGTGAGATAAGGAGTAATAAGTGGGAGATGGTAGATCTGCAGACAGGTGAGATAAGGAGTAATAAATGGGGGATGATAGATCTGCAGACAGGTGAGATAAGGAGTAATAAGTGGGCGATGGTAGATCTGCAGACAGGTGAGATAAGGAGTAATAAGTGGGAGATGGTAGATCTGCAGACAGGTGAGATAAGGAGTAATAAGTGGGCGATGGTAGATCTGCAGACAGGTGAGATAAGGAGTAATAAGTGGGAGATGATAGATCTGCAGGCAGGTGAGATAAGGAGTAATAAGTGGGAGATGGTAGATCTGCAGACAGGTGAGATAAGGAGTAATAAGTGGGCGATGGTAGATCTGCAGACAGGTGAGATAAGGAGTAATAAGTGGGAGATGATAGATCTGCAGGCAGGTGAGATAAGGAGTAATAAGTGGGAGATGGTAGATCTGCAGACAGGTGAGATAAGGAGTAATAAGTGGGAGATGGTAGATCTGCAGACAGGTGAGAGATAAGGAGTAATAAGTGGAGATGGTAGATCTGCAGACAGGTGAGATAAGGAGTAATAAGTGGGAGATGGTAGATCTGCAGACAGGTGAGATAAGGAGTAATAAGTGGGAGATGGTAGATCTGCAGACAGGTGAGATAAGGAGTAATAAGTGGGAGATGGTAGATCTGCAGACAGGTGAGATAAGGAGTAATAAGTGGGCGATGGTAGATCTGCAGACAGGTGAGATAAGGACTAATAAGTGGGCGATGATAGATCTTACAAGTTATGCGGGGTAAGTTGGGTGGAGCTGCTAGTGAAGTTTAGAAGGGTGTGGCACAGACATGACTGACAAGTGGAGAGCTGATCATTTAAGACAAACATATAAGGATTGGAGTATCTGATCATAAGGGAAAACTAAGGACACAAAATGTAGATTTCACCCTAACAGGCAGGTTAGATGAGAAGTGATATGTAGGAGACAATAGATCCTATGAGGTATTTTGGGAGGGTTAGACACAGCTGTGAGTGGGAGAGATATGGGTGTGGCAAATACATGAATTGTGACTGAAGATGAATAATTTAAAACAAACATGGTTTCATAGCTAGTTACTAGAGTTCCAGTTAAGGAGATTATTGAGAAAGAGCCTAGCTCAATTGTTCAGTTCCCACAGAGCATTGCCTGGTTAAGTCGCTTGCTTAAATCACATAGCAGGCAAATGAAGGTAGACAGATTCAAACCTTGTTCAACAAAAATCAGCTTGTTAACAGCTTGTAACTTTAATTATCTCCTCTAACTGCTAGATTATGAGGAAGACATATTCATTCGAAGGGTAGTGGGACCAATGAATGATCTGTTTGTCTACATTTATTTATTAATTTGTTTGTTTGCTTGTCTGCTTGCCAGTCTGTTGAGTCATTCATTTTAGCTTGTTACCCACAATACAGCATTGATCTCAAGGACTATTTTAGGCTCTGGTTGGAGTGCAAACTAAAACCAAGTGAACAACTGTGCATTTAATGGAAGAAACAGCTGATGCAAACTACATCCATCAACAATCTAGAAGATTTTAAAGAGTAATATGCATTAAAATAGACATTTGCAATACATAGTACCACTGACTTGAAGAAACTATGGGACATGCATGCCAGTGTGTTGTCTGCGCATTAATGCTATCCACTGCATGGATGTGGATGCTGATCTCTCAGTGTGCATGATGCCCTTGTGGATTTACATTAAAACTGCGCATCAGCACAGTAGCAATTCCTGCTATGTAGCCCGTGAAGGGTTGTGCAAAGGATATTGTTAACAGCACTCCTGTCAATATTTCAAGGACTTGTACTTGATATATTGACAGGAGTGCAAGGACTTGTACTTGTTCTTTGCCCCATCATCATGCTGAGCTGCATTTTAGCAGCTATATAACAAGCTGTTGCATGCCCTGATACACCATGCATAGGGATCTATACCAGCAGCTGCATGGATGCTGTCAGTAAGGTATGGCTTGCCAGAGCATCTGGATGACCTTTTCAGAATTACTAGAGATTGCATCAATTGTGGTATTCTTTCACAGTGGTCAGCTGAGATCAGCCACTCTGGGGCAGCCATATGCTAAGGTGTCCTCTGCATCCCTAGAGCCATAGTACCTGACAAGACTGGCAAAGGATATGCAGATACTATATAGTTCATGACTTCTGTGTGTACAGCAGATGATCCCGTGCACATCTTGGCTAGCATAGGTTTCTGTTTCCTGGCCAAACTCTGTATATGCCTTTTCAGAGCACATTCCATTTGTACAATTTTGCATGTTGTCAGTTGATGGGCATACACACTTTACTCAAGTATAATCATATTTTGATCAGTGGCATAAGGGTGTGCAACACTGAATACCAAAGCGGGTTGTTGATATGCATGACCAGTGCCATGGGGCAAACCCCAGAGGAAGTTGCAATTGTTGAACTAATAGTATTCCAGTGGTGATAGCAGCAAAGACAGACCAAACTTGTGTCTGCTGTGCTGGGCCATAAGGACCAATCATACCCATTGCAAAACTAGTGAGGGACAGCTGTGGAGATTTCTCCAGCTTCTGCCCTTATGTTATGTGTCACAAGTTAAACCGACTTCTTCAACATCACATGCAGCAAATCCATTTGTAGTGTCAACTGCAGAATGTCTGCAAACCACATTTATAGCTAACTCATCAAGCACTCTGGGCACTGTGATATCAATAGTGCTGTACTCAACAAAATAATCAGAGCTGTCTTTTATACAAACTCTCATCAAACATAGCCAGCTGTTTGTGATGCAGAGTGTACAGCTACAAGGGAGGCCAAGCCACACTATCCTGGTCAACAAATGGAAATTAATCAATTAATAAAATATTGAGCAATGTGAATGTACAATGAGGTAACAAAATTACAAACTATTTACATATTTACACCCAGACCTACAAGTACATAGTACACAAAAAGTGGTATGTGTGTGTGTGAGTGTGTTTGTGTGCATGTGCATATATGCACACCTCTGTGAGTGCGTATGTGTATCTGTATGTGCACGCGCCTGTGTGCATGTGTATACATCTGTGTGTGTGTGTGTGTGTGTGTGTGTGTGTGTGTGTGTGTGTGTGTGTGTGTGTGTGTGTGTGTGTGTGTGTGTGTGTGTGTGCATGCATATGCACACCTCTGTGAGTGTGTGTGTGTGTGTGTGTGTGTGTGTGTGTGTGTGTGTGTGTGTGTGTGTGTGTGTGTGTGTGTGTGTGTGTGTGTGCGTGCCTGTGTGTATGCATGCACACCTGCATGAGTTTGTGTGTGTGTGTGTGTGTGTGTGTGTGTGTGTGTGTGTGTGTGTGTGTGTGTGTGTGTGTGTGTGTGTGTGTGTGTGTGTGTGTGTGTGTGTGTGTGTGTGTGTCTGTGTGTTTGCTGCTCATGTCACAGGAAAATCTTTGCATGATCAGAAATACTGCTGAGTGTAAGGCTCCCTAACTTTATTAACAATGATGGTGTTGTAAGATGAATTAACTTTTGTTTCTGATTCTTTCCTGCTGATGCCCTCAGTTACTGAACATTCATTGGGGCCACCACTTTTTAAACTGTTTTGAGAGAGGCATTCTTTTTGCTGCTGATTTTTGTTTTCAGCAGTAACAAGTCTTGAGCAAATATATTGTCTAAAGATCCTGCTGGGAAAGTAAACCATAGATGTTTAGCATTCCATTCATAAATGTATTTGCTATGCGTGGCACGAACATCACTCTACACAGGATTATAGGATTTAGATACAGTATTGAACCCATTAGTTAAGCAACTTCCTTCTTCTGTAGCTGATTCTTGGGATTTTCTGGACCAGCTTAGATCCTTTTTTTCTTCCTCAGACTTTAGGATGGAAAATTTACTGATGTTCACTGTTGATGTTGTTTCCCTATCCACTTGCATCCCTAAAGATGTTGGGGTTGATTATGTAAGATGGTTTATGGGGAAGCATACAAGTTTAAGTCACAACAGTATTATTACATATACTGCTTTGTTAGATTTATTATTAGATAACAACTTATTTTTGTTTAACAAGCAGGCAGTGTTGGTCCAACCTATGAAAATTTGGTATTAGGTTGGTGGGACATGGAAATACTGCCACACATTGACTATTCAGAACAGATTATCTTTTATACAAGATTTGCAGATGATCTATTCTTTATAGTTTACAAAGACAATTTTAATGTCAATGAGTTTGTGGAGCTTTTAAGTGCTAGTACTACATTTTTAAAGTTTGTGGTGGGGGAAACAGGGAACAATGT